>NC_142797.1:21464882-21717382 GCF_049724085.1 Artemia sp. Qi Xiang Cuo | reverse complement strand
TAAAAGTTTGTTCCCTGACATGTTGAATCTGAAAGCATAATTTTCAGGTCGATGGACTATTCTAAAGAATAAAAACGGTTGAGGCTTAAGATATTTATTGCTTAACCATAACTGTGCATAAACATCGTAATTTTTTGTCTAATGGTGTGTGTAAGTTTTTGTGTGCATGTAAGTTTTTGTGTGCATGTAAGTTTTCGTGTGCATGTGTAAGTTTTTTTGTGTGTGTGTGTGTGTGTAAGTTTTGGCGTGTGTGAGTGTAAGTTTTTGTGTGTGTGTATATGTTTGTGCGTGTGTAAGCTTTTGTGTGTAAGTGTTAGTTTTGTTTGTGTGTGTGTAAGTTTGTGTGTGTGTGTGTGTGTAAGTTTTTGTGTGTGTAATTTTTCGTGTGTGTGTGTGTGTAATTTTTGTGACTAAATTCTTCAAGCGTATTTGTGTTAACTTAAAATTTTTCGGTATGAGCATTTAGGTTTCTCTTAGATGCTTAGCCTGAAAGTGTAATTTCAGAGAAATTCTTTGAGCGTTTAGGGTTAACTTATCTCTTTTTTGGTATGAGTATTTAGGGTTCTCTTACATGCTGAACCTGAAAGTTTGTTCCCTGACATGTTGAATCTGAAAGTATAATTTTCATGGCGATGGACTATTCTAAAGAATAAAAACGGTTGAGGCTTAAGATATTTATTGCTTAAACATAACTGTGCATAAACATCGTAATTTTTTGTCTAATGGTGTGTGTAAGTTTTTGTGTGCATGTAAGTTTTTGTGTGCATGTAAGTTTTCGTGTGCATGTGTAAGGTTTTGTGTGTGTGTGTGTGTGTGTAAGTTTTGGAGTGTGTGTGTGTTAGTTTTAGCGTGTGTGTGTAAGTTTTCGTGTGTGTGTGTAAGTTTTCGTGTGTGTGTGTGTGTGTAAGTTTGCGTGTGTGTGTGTGTGTCAGTTTTTGTTCGTGTGTGTATGTTTTTGTGTGTGTGTGTGTGTGTGTGTAAGTTTTTGTGTGTGTGTGTAAGTTTTTGTGTGTGAGTGTAAGTTTTTGTGTGTGTGTGTAAGTTTTTGTGTGCATATAAGTTTTTGTGTGCATGTTAGTTTTTGGGTGTGGGTGTAAGTTTTGTGTGTGTGTGTGTAAGGTTTTGTGTTTGTAATATTTTGTGTGTGGGTGTAAGTTTTTGTGTGTGTGTGTGTGTGTAAGTTTGTGTGTGTGTGTGTGTTGTGTAAGTTTTTGTGTGTGTAAGTTTTGGCGTGTGTGTGTAAGTTTATGTGTGTGTGTAAGCTTTTGTGACGAAATTCTTTAAGAGTTTAGGGTTAACATACCTTTTTGGGATTAGCATTTAGGGTTCTCTTACATGCTGAACCTGAAAGTGTAATTTCAGAGAAATTCTTTGAGCGTTTAGGGTTAACTTACCTCTTTTTTGGGATGAGCATTTAGGGTTCTCTTACATGCTGAACCTGAAAGTTTGTTCCCTGACATGTTGAATCTGAAAGTATAATTTTCATGGTGATGGACTATTCTAAAGAATAAAAACGGTTGAGGCTTAAGATATTTATTGCTTAGACATAACTGTGCATAAATATCGTAATTTTTTTGTCTAATTGTGTGTGTGTGAAGTTTTTGTGTGCATGTAAGTTTTTGTGTGCATGTAAGTTTTCGTGTGCATGTGTAAGTTTTTGTGTGTGTGTGTGTGTGTAATTTTTTGTGTGTGTGTACTATTTGGAGTGTGTGTGTATGTTTTCGTGTGTATGTGTTAGTTTTCGTTTGTTTGCAAGTTTTTGTGTGTGTGTGTGTAGGTTTTTGTGGGTGTGTGTATTTTTGTGTGTGTGTGTTAGTTTTTGTGTGCATGTAAGCTTTTGTGTGCATGTAAGTTTTTGCGTGTGGATGTAAGTTTTTGTGTGTGTGTTTAAGTTTTTGTGTGTCTTAGATTTTGTCTGGGTGTGTAGGTTTGTGTGTGTTTGTGTGTGTGTGTAAGTTTTAGTTTGTTTAAGTTTTTTGTGTTTGTGTTTGTAAGTTTGTGTGTGTGTGTGTTAGTTTGTGTGTGTGTGTGTAAGTTTTGGCGTGTGTGTGTAAGTTTTCGTGTGTGTGTGTGGAAGTTTTGTGTGTGTGTGTGTGTGTGTAAGTTTTTGTGAGCGTGTGTGTGAGTTTTTTTGTGTTCATGTCATTTTAAGATACGTAAAAAAGTTAAAAAAAATACCATGTTAAAAAATTCAAGAAAGTATTTACGAAATGGGAAGGTGACTCTTTGAGGTTGGAAAATGGGTTTAGGAATGACATTATGAAAGGAACTTGTTCAGAAAAGATGTAATAAAGCCTTAAAAAAGTATTATAATGGGGGGGCTCAGGAGTCTTTGGGGATCCGGGGGCCCTTTGGGATTGGGTGGTCTTTTGGGAGCCCGGGGGACCTTTGGGGACCGGGGGACCTTTGGGGCCCAGGGACGGCGTTGGGGGATCCGGGGCCCTTGTGGATTGGGGGGTCTTTTGGGAGCCCAGTGGACCTTTGGGGACCGGGGGAGGACCTTTGGGGGCCCGGGGAGAGCCTTTGGGGGTCTGGGGGGGGGGGCCCTTGAGGACCGGGGTGGGCCTTTGGGGGCTCGGGTAGGGCCTTTTGGGGTCTGGGGGCCCTTGAGCGCCAATTGGTCCTTTGGGAGCCTGGTGAACCTTTGGGGACAGGGGAAGGGTCTTTGGGAGCCCGGGGAGTCTTTGGGGTCTGGGGGTTCTTTGGGAGCTTGGGGGGGGGGGCCCTTGAGGACCGGGGGCTTCCTTCGGGGTTGAGGTAGGGGGATTGGAACCCTTTGGGGTTGGGGTAGGGGGATCGGAACCCTTTGGGTTGGGGTAGGGGGATCGGAGCCCTTTGGGGTTGTGGTAGAGGACCTCACAACACTATTCAAATGGAACTTGTGTATTATAACGACCACGGAGTTTGACCCTCAAATCCTCTTCTAAAATCTCTTCATAAATCATATTTTAAAATGTTTCTAACTGTTTCGCCGAAATAATTCCCTAAAATAATAATTTGTTCTGAAAAGATATAATAAAGCCTTAAAAAGTATTATAATGTGGGGCTCAGGAGTCTTTGGGGGTCTGGGGGCCCTCTGGGAGCCCGGTGGACCTTTGGGGACCGGGGGAGGGTTTTTGGGGGTTCGGGGGGCCTTTTGGGTGTCTGGGGGCCTTTGAGGATCGGGGAGGGCCTTTGGGGGTCCGGGGGACCTTTGGGGACTGGGGGAGGGCCTTTGGGGGTCTGGGGGACCCTTGAGGGTCGAGTGGTCCTTTGGGAGCCCGGTGGACCTTTGGGGACAGGGGGAGGGCCTTTGGGGGCCCGGGGAGAGCCTTTGGGGGTGTGGGGGCCCTTTGGGAGCTTGGGGGGACCCTTGAGGACCGGGGGCTTCCTTCGGGGTTGAGGTAGGGGGATTGGAACCCTTTGGGGTTGGGGTCGGGGGATTGGTGCCCTTTGGGGTTGGGGTAGTGGGATCTCACAACACTGTTCAAATGGAACTTGTGTATTATAACGACCACAGAGTTTCACCATTAAATTCTCTTCTAAAATCTCTTCAAAAATCATATTTTATAATGTCTCTAACTGTTTCGTCGAAATAGTTCCATAAAATAGCTAAAACGGTTTCGCCAAAATTATCCCCAAACGGAATTTCAGCATGTTCCTTTTGTTTGGCATCCCTGCGCTGGCTTATTGCAATTATTTGGAAACCTTTTCGCGCGCTAAGATCAAAACATTTGCTCAGAAACGATTATTCTGGAAGAACTCCAGACATTAATAAACTTCGCGCCGGAGACAATTCAAACAATCATGACATCATGTGTGATCTAACTGTTTCTCGGAAACATTTCTGTTCGAAATCCAAAGACATTAATTATCTTTACGTTATCTGTCAGACATTAATTAACTGTTTTCCGGGAACTCGTAACATTTGGTTCGAACAACAAATATTGGAAACACGCGATCTCTCGGAAACTCATATCATTTGCATTGAACAAAAAATATTGGAAACACGCGATCTGACTGTTTCCCGGGAACTCTTAACATTTGGCTCGAACAACAAATATTGGAAACACGCGATCTCTCGGAAACTTATAACATCTGCATTGAACAACAACAATAACATTGATCACATTAACCACGTGTTCTCCCTAATGACTATATCGTGTGCTCAAAACAACAACGACAACATTGACCCCATTTACCACGTGTTCTCCCTTATGAATCTCTCGAGTGACAAAAAAAACAACAACAACATTGACCACCTTAACCACGTGTTCACACTAATGACTCTATCGCGTGCCCAAAACAACAATAACAACATTGACCCCATTAACCACGTGTTCCCCCTTATGACTCTATCGCGTGCCCAACACAAGAAGAACAACAACATTGACCCCATTAACCATGTGTTCTCCCTAATGACTC
This sequence comes from Artemia sp. Qi Xiang Cuo, assembly GCF_049724085.1. Taxonomy (NCBI): domain Eukaryota; kingdom Metazoa; phylum Arthropoda; class Branchiopoda; order Anostraca; family Artemiidae; genus Artemia; species Artemia sp. Qi Xiang Cuo. The sequence goes on along the minus strand of NC_142797.1, from coordinate 21,712,978 downwards.
TATCGCGTGCCCAAAACAACAACAATAACATTGACCCCATTAACCACCTGTTCTCCCTAATGACTCTATAGTCCATTAAAGTGACAAAGTTCCTGTTTTTTCATTCTCACTGACAAAATCCATAAAACCATCAAATAATCAACACACATAACCATCGATAAAAACAGACATAAATCGAGCAACACACATAAACATCCATGAAAACAGACATAAATGTGACAAAGTTCCTGTTTTTCCATTCTCACTGACAAAATCCATAAAACCATCAAATAAATCGACCAACACACATAACCATCCATAAACTATGTAAAAAAAAGTTATAGGTGGCAGCAGGGGTGTCACGTGGGATCTCCTGAGGCATCTCTACTTGTAACGTACAATGCTCAAACAAAGTGTAAGCAGTGGCGCCTCATCGTGGCGGGGAAATGTAATATAATGGAGTTGTCCAATTTTCTATTTTCCTTAAAAAAAGTAATAAACACGTGATATTGCTTTATTTCCTTGTAGAAAAACATGCTATAAAAACTAACTAATTGATGATGAATGAATACACAATGAGAAGACAATTCCATCATGGCCAAGACCACTGTGATTTTTCCTTTAGCTGCATTTCTGTTTTCAGTGCATAAACATGTATTGTTTTGTAAAGTATGGATAATAAACTTTTGGTAGTTTATCTTAACTGTCGAGGTTGGCTGTATTCTCTAGTGATGTCTTATCTCCCCAAGATCGGTGATGATTAGAAATTATATAAAAAAAAAAGTTTTCAACAGAAATTAAGGAGTGATATTAAAACTTAAAACTAACAGAAATTATTTCGTGTAAATAAAAAAGATCATGCCAGTGTTGTTTCTACATTGTATTTTTAATCAAAAACGGGCAAAGACTAATTTAAAAAAAACAAGATTTTTCCGAGGGAAGTACAGAGCGAAGTTGAAAACTTAAAACGAACAAAAATTATAACGTCACAGTCTATCTAACATATATCAATAAAACTAGAAAAAATAAATCAACTGGTGACTATTCCCTATGTTTATAGGATTACAGAGAACTAGCGCTCTACTGAAAACTAGCTCTTTACTGTGTTTTCAGTAAAGCACTACTTCTCTGTAATCCTACATCATAGGGAAAAATCACCAGTTGATTTATTTTTACTAGTTTTATTGATATATGTTAGATAGGCTGTGAAGTAATAATTTATGTTCATTTTAAGTTTCAACTTCGCTCTTTACTTCCCTCAAAAAACTTTGTTTTTTTTTTGAGTTAATATAAATATATGATGTACATAAAAATACTGTCCGAATGACACTATGCAAATCACATTGCAAATATAATAATAATATAGAAAAAAATAAGAAAATAAAGGAAAACATAGGCTAATTAATGTATATGTATCCTCTGAAGAAAATGAGTTTGCGACAACCTTGCAACAATAACATGCACTAAAAGGATAAAGTTACTTATATAATTGATTCAATTAGTTTCAGATCTATTTATTCACCGAGCCAGAAATTAATATTTTTTATTTAGACTTTTTCTTGGAGAAGGATCTAAACTTGCTTAAAATAGAAAAATTATCTTTTTTTTAGCAATTTTAGCCAGTAATCAAGGTATTTTTAATTGAAATAGTCATATACACCAAATTTTAAATATGTAATAGATAGAATCTCTGCTAAGGAATAATAGCAAATTTTCCGTCTTTCGTCAACACACTGAGTGTCAACGGAGAGGAAAGCTAAAAACAACATAGCAAAACTGACAGAGGGAACATATATCTTAATACTAAGGATGTTTCCTTTAACTTAACAATGCTAAAGATGTTTCCTTTAACTTAACAATGCTAAGGATATTTCCTTTAACTTAACAATGCTAGCTTATTTCAAAACTGTAAAAAATAAGCCTTATATACTTGATATTGGCCATAAAATAACTCGCGATTTTAGTGAAATTATCCTATACTACAAGAAATTAAATTTTGTGTAAGAAACCAGAGCCAGTAGTAAAAATTATAGGTCATGAAATATCTCGCGATCTGAGAAATTATCATACACGGTAAGAAAAAACATTTTTTTAGACACCAAATAAAAAACAAAATCAATAATAAAGACTGTTGGCCATGGAACATCTTGCAATCTGAGGATGAAATTATACCATTCTGTAAAAGCCCAAAATTTTTGAGATCTTCTAAAATTTTGTATAATTTTTCCACTCTTTCAAATGGTTATGTTAAGATTCTGTACAACCTTCTCTTGCTGAGCAGCAGAAAATTCAGTTTTATCCCAACAGGGATTTTTTTTTTTTTTTTTTAGCGCAAGTTTATGAGACAATTTTGCTCTCAGGTCACAAAATACTGCTAGGTATAAAACAAAGTTAAGTTTTCGTCGCTGAATTCTAGTTCTAAGAAATTCTAAATCTGATGAGTTCTAAAAACAAGCTTTATTCTGTTAACTGATGTAGGAAAAATCCACAATGGTAATTCAAAAAACGGTAATCAACTATAAAATTAATTTTTGTTTGAATATAATTTTTGTGAAAGTAACTTTTAAACCTCGTGCCTTCGAAGTACAAAGGACAGTGTAAATAAAAGCATGTTTCACCCATCTTAGGTCTAGTTAAGCCTGAAAACTCCAATTTTTCTTTTGATTGTGAACATTACGAAGTTTTCGGAGCAATGTCACCTTTTTACCAGTGTTGCCACGTTCAAACCGTGAAAACGATAGATCAGAGTTAATAAGTTAAATTTGACAATGCCTTTAGTCTGTGAAAAATTTAACAATTATCTATCTAAGTTAGGTGTTGTCACTATCATTAAGGGCAGAAGAAAAATGTGTTGGCCCAAGAAAAATTGCTGTCAATATCATTAAGGGCCGAAGGAAAAATTTTTCGGCTGAAGAAAAATTATTGTCCCAATCATTAACGGCGAAAGAAAAAATTATACTGATAAAATTTCATTAACTGGACTATACAGTGCTAAAAAAAGAACGTTAAAAATCTTTAATCGTGTTTTTCTTGAAATGAATTGTCGAGCAGTAGGGTAATTTTGCTCTCAGGTTACGACCTGGCATCTCAAAAGTTCTTTTTAATCTAAGCATTTATTTTTTTTTTTAACAAAAAATAGTAAACAGTGTCAAAACAACTATGCAGCCTACAGTCCAAATAGAAATAAATATAAACCAGAAATAAGAAATATCTAAAAAGAATGATAATGCAGACGTGTTTTACATTTGAAAAAAGAAAAAAAAACATTTTGAGAAAATTTGAGAAAATATTTAAAAAACATGTGAAAGTCTACTGACATATAGGAAGCTATAATTATAGAAGAAATATTAAAAGAAAAAAAATACTTACCTTAAGAGATGAGCTGGTTGTAAACTGTCTCCCACAGAGGCTGCACGTAAAGGTAGCTTCACCAGTGTGAGATCTTTCATGAGCTGAAATAAAAAAAATAATAAAATACTGAGCTCGTTCCAAAGTTTAAGCCCTTCAAATGTCTTCACGCCCAAAATAAAAGGGCACATCTCACATACTCCCAATTTTAAAGCAGAGAAAATGAATATGTTTTGACCTAATGAAGTACAATGCGCATAATTAAGCTACATGGTGAATATACTTAAAATACAGAATATATGACTACAAAATTTTCCAGATGCCATTTTCTGTCAGTTCTTGCCTTGCATGTTTATTTTTTCGTTGATAAAGGTTTCGTGCGGAGAACTCGAAATATTTGGGCTTTAGTATTATATCTAGTTAATTTTCTTAACTATAAGTTCTCCTAATTTGAAGTTTACTTCTGGTCTTATTTTTACTGATCTTTCTGATCATTTCCCTATTTATCTATCACCTAATATTTACCTATTTATTTATCTAGATATAAAAATTTCTAACTTAATACTTAATCTTCAAAGTAATGATTGGTGTAGCATTTTTGAAGCTAATGATGTTGAATGTGCATCAAATCTATTTTTGTGACGTATGGGAACTCTGTTGGATAAGCATTTTCCTCTTACAAAGAGGCCAAGGAATTTAACACCCAAATCTCCTTGAATGCCTTGAGGTCTGATCAATGCTACACATATGATGGCGTCTCTATTCAGAGTAAATGTAGTGTAGGATAAATGTTGTAATGTAGGCTAAAACTCATTTCTTCCCCCAGATGTTATGCTTTCTTTTAATTATGTTTTTTCCCTTAACTTTCTTATTGCTGCTCTGTTTGGGGTAGTACTAACAAATCTCTTCTGTCCTCACTTCAAAGAGCCAAAAATAGGGCAGTGTAGGATACTTTTCTTCTCCCTCGGCTTTACTCTTCATCTGATCTTTATAATCACACTGGAATCGCTCCGCTGGATCGTATTTGTAGGTAAAAGTAATCTTTATTTAGCACATTCTGCTTTTCTAGGTAAATTTCCACCGCCTCTGCAGCAGTTTTTCTCACGGACAGGCTCAGGTAGGTACTCTTCTTCTTTGCGTAGTTCTTTACGCAGATTTGCTTTACCCGAGCGATCATCAACAACAGCTCAGAGGTCCCCTGTTTATCAATCCATTCTACTATCAAACTTAATCCCTTCCAATGTCCCTCTAACTCTCTCTGCAAAGGCAGTTTATTGGTGGATCTTTGAAGTCCAATTGTAGCGATAAAAATTTATGGGACTGGGCTTAATTGTGGTCATAAAGATTGACCGCGTCAAATGTAATATTATGCTTAAAAGCCGTGAACTTACACCTTATAAGTTCTTCGATAGCGCCACTTATAGCGCTAAAGACTGTGCCATTTAAGGCGTTAAAGGTCGCGCCGTTTCCGCCGGGTGAATTTTTCTTAAGTCGAGTGATAGGCTAAGCAAACTATAAAAATGATAAGAAAATCAAAGGTTCCACCGGGTAATTTTACGATCGCATCGTCCGAGCCCTTATAGCTTACCTCGTGCCGTCGAGGGCTGTACCGGCTGCAAAAAAAAGGGGGGGGATAGATAAATGGGTGACCACACCACTCGCTGGAACGCGAGAAAATAAAATATGTAATTATATATCTGTAACCTCCTTTCCTTGGGTAATCTCGAAATCAATTACCTGTTATAGCATGTAAAAATAAGATTCCCGGAATCGTACCTTGGAGACATAGGAACTAATTGCCTGTCGTGTGACAAGATACAGACATATAAAATAAAATAAACACGAATAGAAAAGCAATCGATTTATTGTGACTTACATTTTAGGTGTACAACAGGGCTCACTTCAATTGGCGGCAAATAATAACCAAGTCTCTACAATGATTGCATAATAATTTTGGATCGCAATGCCTGAATGCCAATATAATTCTCCTCTTAATAATCTTCCAAAAAGCACTTTTAACCCACTATCAAACGTAGTTTTTTGTCTTGCGCACTAAGAACTGGCTCACAATTGGCCTAATTCATGAGGTGGGCCAAACCCTCCGTCCAATAATCTGTCTTAAATATTTTTGATGATTTAAACGTTCACACACTCTTACAACTTAGACTTCCTGCGAAAACATTGTATTTTGTAGTTTTTTTTATTACCACTCTTCTCGAAGAAATTCAAAACTGGATAGCGCCGTTCTTTGTGTGAGGCTAAAATGAAATTCTTCTTTTTTCTGATTAAGAACTTTTCTTTTTTTTAAAATAAATTTAAACTTAATTAGAAGAAATCGGAATTATATTTATAAAGAAGGAACTTTATTTTTGTATTTTAAATATATCACATTTTACTCATGGTACATATTACCCTTCCCATTATTTAATGACGTCCCATCATTAGGACTTGCTTGCCTTTGGGCTTTTGAAATGTTCGCAATTTATTAACTATTTATTCTACATAATTTTGATTGACATTGTATTATTTCATATTTATATTTTGGCTTAATCAGGAGTGCTAAAAATTTTCTCTATTACTTTTCTTATTTTATTATACATCCCTATCTAAAATTTATCTACCGGACTAAGATTATTCATGGTTCTAGCCTAGCTACTATACTAAAGATTTTTTTTTCTACATCTAACACTGATTACTTTTACATTTACAACAAGGTTGGGGTTTCCAACAAGGTTTCCAACAATTCTACCTTTACATAAGATTTTTTTGAGAATTCACCTTTTACAAGTTTTTATTTTTGATTTTGCTGTCTATAGGGCACACTTCTTTCTATTTACGCTACATTAAATGAATAGCACGACAACGCTACACATAACTCTATCTGAACATTAAACACTACATATAAGAACGATTTAAAACACACAATATTGGGTTTACCATGTTCACTGGTAACATTAGAACACTTTCACTGGGGATGTTTGCTATGCAACGTTAATGATAGGATATTGGAATTTTTGAGTTATCAAAGTTATTAAGAAGTAACATCTGTAAATTCACACCTATTTCATCACCTTCGAGTATCTTTAGCGTACTCAATCCTCCTGTTGTAAATTATGGTCCTTCACTCCTTTCGTCTCGGCAAAATTTTTAAAGCATAAATAAATAAGTGGAACAACAGGGACATTTTTATACAAGACAGTGGAGCAAGCGTTCAACTGTCTTGTATAAAAATTTCCCTGTTGTTCTACTTACTTATTTATGATGGAAAGGCAGTGTGGTCTTCGTCGCTATTTGAATTTTTAAAGCACTTACAATATAGTTTCTTCATGAAACAGTTCGAGTCTAATTGTGTTCACATAACAAGTTTTGTCTAATTGTGAACTGGGAAAGGATGCTTCCAAATACAGGTGTAGGAATGTTCTTATCAGATTTCATTGTCACTTGCTTCTTGATAGTTTATAGGCTGGCTTATCATTAAGGGGTCGAACACTGGGAGTGCGTTCATTTTATTCTCAGAGTATCATTTTTGGGATACTTTTGAGTACGAATAGAACTTATTCCTCGTATAAAATTGTTCATCCGTACACTTAGACATTATGGTTCACTTGTAAAAGCTTTAGTGCATAGCTTGTATCTATCAACATTTGTCGTGACGCCTAGGTTAATCACAGGAAACTTAAAGTTTAGACCTGGACTAATTTGACATCAAACTGTAGTGACTACTTCAACATATTGTCTTTAACTTGTGGAAGAGGTATATTGTTAGTGAGGGATTTGTCGCTGGGGTTACGTTTGGCTTTTGTAATGCAATGGCTGGTTTCCATGTCCATTTGTCAAAATTATCTCGTAATATTATGGGATTACAGAGATATGAACTTTCCACACAGAGGGGATAGGATGGATTCCGAGAGATGGTCGAAAGGGATTCGACACGTGAATCTGCGTCATATAAATAATTTTTGGGATCATCAAATATCATAACTTTACAGTCAAATGGTTCATGTTTCCATAAGAATTATCATGAGTGATATTTAGGTACTTATATCTTGTACTGCTCGATGGGGTTCTCAGGATTTATGTGATTATGTAGTTCAATAATGCACTGGATACTGAGATTCAAATATAATGTTACCTAATACATAATATGGTTCATGGTCGAGGAAACAACGATCAAAAAGTAACTGTAATTTTCGTAGACGTAGCTGGGATGAAAATTGGCTGTAGTCTATGATGAGCACTCTTCGTTGGTTGATGTATGATGAAAATATATGCTACTAGGTTGTATCTGCACTGGACAGCTCATTGTAATGATCGATATCCCATATGTCAATCCACTTCCTGTAATAAAAATAACGAGGCAGAATCACACGTTCTTAAAATCAAGGAGTCATAATACATAATAAACAGTGCGATTAGGTGCATTTTGGGTTGAATGTAACCTTACAAGACAACCTTAAATAGATACACTAACAATACTACATGAATATTGGCTTTAATAAAACGAAATTATTATCATGTTGGTTTCATATACATATAATTCCCATTGGGAAATCTAAAACAGTGATGTCTTCAAATTTGTTTTGAGAAAGGAAACAACGATAAAAGCCTCATTTAATTCTTTAATACTTATTTAATTCTCCCTTGGTTTAAAAAAAAACCTTTAAACATAAGTTACTCTACATTATTAAGTTTGAGGTCTAATTTTACAACATATTTCATGCCTGCATTGCTCACGCACGTCCGTGCTGTTTAAGAAACGCATGTTGCAGCGTCATAGCCATACGGTTTTACGTAAACGACATTTATAATGAGGGAAATAGACATTGCAAGGACGAGTGGAGACCTCTATACCCACTCGTTTTCTAATGTCTTCCCCTTTTCTTGGCTTAGACGTTCTCATGGGTTTCCGGGTTTAACTTCTGCATTTCGGCGGTTTCCCCGTGTTCTTCTATTGGTTTTCGCCTTCTTGGCCTCATTATTTTTAAGTAATTAAAAGTCAATAAGGTTCTGATGGTCAGGGAAGTCGCGAATACGAAACATACGGTCAGTAGTATGTTCCACCAGAAATTGGTTGGGAATAATCCGTATCTATCGTCCACGTACGTTAATCTTTGGTCTTCATTTTTAAATAGGCGAATCTGGGAGTCTAATCCTTCTTTTATTTTTGTGAGCTTTAATATCCCTTTATTTTTTTCTATTTTGGACCATATTGAGGTTTTCATTTCCTCAAATTCTATATTGGGAATAGTGTACGACAGGTTAATTGCCTTGAAATTGATTATTTTGGGACTTATTATCTTTGTGCTCCTGGTAATTAACGGCGTTCGAACAGTTGACTCTTTAGTTACAAGTCGACATCCATGTTTTATGGTTATCGTACCCACATCTTGTAACAGTAATTCTGTTTTGTAACTTGGGTCTATTCTTTCTGTATTAGTGTAACAAGACATAGTTCCAACAGTTTCTCTTGGAACAGAAAATAACCAAAGATCATTTCTATGGTGTATGAATATTTATCGCTTAGTACTTCCTATCACGGCTGCTTTCAGTTGGACTGGATACATCGTACTGGAATGGTACGGGTAGACTTTTTATATTAAGGAAAATTATTCGATTTCATTATATGCAGTGTTACTTTTTAATTAGAATTTGTTTTTGGGAACTGATATATGTTGAACAAAATTTCTACACAGCATTTTTATAATTGTATAATTTTTACTCATAAATCAAAAGTTTTAAATTATTATTTCTTTATGACGCCTATCCATTAAAATCTTTTAATCCTATACTGATTAAGTGCAATTCCATCTATCGGGTTTTTTAACAGTTATACCCGATTGTGTCGTTACTTTCTCCTCGACTTTTTGCGGTTTTTTCTTTTTCGGTTTTTCTAGCGAAATAAGATCAAACTTTTTGTATTGTTTTTTCAAAAATTCTTCCCCTTTTAATTTTGTTTACTTCGCGTGTGTGGCTGCTGAAGTCGGTTTTGATTTCTCTATTTCTTTAACTACTATATGGTCTGATTCGCCGTCAGACTCTTTGGAACTAGTTTCCGATGTATTATAAGTTTTCGAAGTTGCACCTCGCAATTTTGAGGTATAACCTCCCCTTCCTTCGTAAATTTCTACTCCTCTGTAAGTAGAAGGTTTATTCTCTAAGTCCTCGCTTTGAGTTTTCAACTCGGGAGATTAGAAAGATTCTTGAGAGCTTTGAGAGGAATCAAGAGTTTTTGCGGGGTTCCTCCACTGCTTAAATGACATATCTTCATAGGGACGAGGCATTCTGTGCACTAGTGTTTCCCTCCATGAAGTCCATTGTTTAGGTTTGACCTTGGACACAGTTATATCAAGATATTGTCCTTGCTGGTCATCCTTGGGAGTTTCATTCTTAGACAATGTACTTTGACCCGTTTTTATTAGGAAATTTATTAAATCCATAGCTTCTCCCAGATTTGTTTTAGTTGAGTCTTTGGGAGGAGTTTTCTTTACAGTAATACCCGGAGTTTCTACAGCTCTGTTCAATTCTTCCTGCAATGACAGAAGCCTTTCTATTGGTGTTGCAGGGGGAACCATGTCGTCTGGAAATCATTGGGGGGACAAGGGGTCGAAATTCTATCAGGGAAAAATTGGGTTTTTGGAGATATCGTATAATCTAATTCTCCCGCGCTCTCTTATGATGAACTTTTTGGATCTTTTGGCGTTTTTACTCTTACTGGTATTAAGGATTTTTTCTTGGGCATAACTAAATTTTTCATAGCTAAAAATTCTTCAAAGTTTTTCTCATCTCTCTCATCCTCAAAATAATCTTGTTTAAAATTAAAGGGTTTTAGCTCTGCCAATCTTCATTTAGGAGGTTCATTTTCGCCATCTGACGAATCAGTAGACGAGGGACGCGGTACCCATCTTTCCAGAAAATTTGCTCTTTTTATTCGGCTAATATGTGCTTTGTATGTTCTTCCACTATTGGGGTTCTCTATTTTAAACGTATAATCGTTATCGTACTTTTCGACTATTCTGTACGGTCCAGAATATTTGTTGGAATTTTTTTGCCTTCCGTTTTTGCCTCGTTCTTTAGGTAGACGCAGTCTCCTATTTTGAAATCTATACTCCCCCTGACTTTGGGTTGGTTTCTTAGCTCTTGGTTCATTTAAAATTTTTCCAACTCTTGCCTAACTATTTTGTAAGTTTTCCTCATCCTATTTATGAATTCTTGTTTGTAATCCTCCGAGTTATTATAATACTGCCGAGATTCAATAATCTCATCATACGGGATTCTAAAATTATGAAAAAAAGTAAATAAAATAGATTGTCTTTAGTTGTTTCTGAATAAACAGTATTGATTACGTTAGTTAAATAAGGTAAGAATTGATCCCAATCGTTCCTGTTGTCTTTTGTTTAAATACTTAATACGTTCGAAAATAATTTATGCCTATTTTCTATTTCACCATTAGCTTATGGGTGGTACGGAGATGTCACCATTTTCTTTATGTTAAGAAAACTCATTAAGTCTTTTGTTACTTTTGAAACAAAATTGCATCCGTTGTCGCTTAAAAACCTTATTTGGAATGCCAAATTTTGAAAACTATTTCGCTAACGCTTTACTTGTAGCTTAAGCGCCTTGACTTTTTAATGCTTTTGCAAAGGTAAATCCAGAAAAGTGATCTATAACTGAAAGAATACAAGTATGGCCTCTGTTGGAAACAGGCAAGCCTCCACTTGTTCCATATAAATCAAATGAGACAGTATCGAAGGGGAATCTCGCTACCGGGACTCTTCCCATTGGAGGATTAGGATAAGCTTTGGGGTTTTTTCTTAAGTTACACGCTTCGCATGTACTTACAAATTCCATGTACTTACAGATTCCTTAAGTTTTGTTATTCCCGACGGCACGTAAAAATTTTGTTTTAATTTATGGAAAGTTTTCGTTACTCCTAAGTGTCCACCCGTATCTGAATGAAAATATTTGACGGCAGGTATTATTAAGTTTTGTGGTAATGCAGGTATTATTGAGGTTTGGTTTCTATTTGTCTCAGCAGTCACGATTCTACATAGTATTTCTTCATCAAGTTCATAGTAAAAATTGTCTATCTCTTTTCTAAGAGTTTTGAATTTATCCGGTAACGCGTCGTCATTCACAAAATAAATAATGAGTGCTACACACATTTCGTCTCTTTTTTGCTTTCTTTTTATATTTTCTAAAGACAGGGGACAATAGTTAACCTTATTTTCTTTTACTGTGTCTTTGACTTTGTTTTTCTTACATTCATGTTTGCTCTTAGCATTGATAGCGTTAACTTCATTTTCCTCAGCTTCCGACGGAATATTTTCTGGATATCTACTCAAAAAGTCGAAAGCTGCATTTTGTTTACCTTTTAAATATTCAAATTCGTAATCTAGATCTTGGATTTTCCTAATCCATCTAGCTAGAATGCCCCTGGGGTTTTAAATGTGCGCAGGTGCTGTAAGCTTTTATGGTCTGATCGTAGTATAAATTTTATACCAATTAAATAGTGTCTAAATTTGTCCAAGTGGTGGATTATAGATAATAATTCCAAGTTTGTGTCGGAATAACTACTTTCCCATTTTGATAAAGTTCTACTCGAATAGCATATAACTTTTTCTATTTGTTTTTGATTAGGCGTTCCCTCTAGAGGATTAGGGTTTTCTATGGGAATTATTTGCGAAAGAATAGCACCAATACCCTTAGAACTAGCATCGGTTGTGACCACAAATTGTCCGTTTTCGAAATTAGGCAGTGATAATATTGGTTCAGAAGTGAGTGCCTTTTTGAGACGGTCTAGAGAAGTTTGAGCTTCCTGAGACCAGGTAACATTTTGGGAGTTCCCTTTAGATAACTCCGTGAGGGATTTCACAATTTGGGCGTAATTGCGCACGAATTTTCTAAAGTAGCCAGTAAGACCTAGATTTCCTCTTAGTTCTTTCACAATTCTTGGGGGTTTGAGGTTTTCAACACATTTTAATTTGTCGGGGTCTGCGGATATCTCTCCTTGTGTCAATACTACTCCTAAAATTTGATTTTAGGTGTAAATAAATTTACTTTTTCGGGCCGGTATTTTAAGTTGCCCTGTCTGAATTTCTCGGACACCTAAGCTAATGTTGCTAAGTGTTGTTCAGCGTTTTCTCCCACGCATATGACATCATCAATAAAATGAATTATATTCTTTAATCCTCTTAATAGATGTAATAAGGGTCTACATAGCGCGCTTGAACTTGTTTTAAGTCCAAAAGGTACCCTTAAGTATTTATATGAACCACATTCAGCCGTTGAAAACGCAGTTTTATAGACAAGTTTTCGGCTATTTTCACTTGGTGGTAGCTTTGGGTAAGGTCCAAAGAAGTAAAGATTTTATTTTTGCTTGAAATGGAGTCAAGAATTTCATCTATTCTTGGTAAAGGAAATTTATCGCTAACTACTTGTTTGTTAAGGGCTCTATAATCTACTACAAGTCTAAGATCACCATTCTTTTTTGGTACCAAGATCACTAGTGCGCTATACTGACTTATACTTGGGTATATAATTTTATTTTTTTTCTAATTCATGGATATTATTTTTTAACCATTCTTTGTGCTTATACGGCGCACGATGTGGCTGTCTCGCTACAGGACCACCAGTCGTTTAAATTGAAAGTTAATAAAATGGTATCAGTCCGATGTCATCTTCAGATGCGGAAAATACATCTTTAAAATTCCATAATAATTCGCATAATTTTTTTTTAAGTTCCAAATCCGTAATATGATCCATATTAAATTTGTTTAAAAATTGCGATTTAGTTAGAGGGTATTTGTTAATTGAGGTTTTAATGCCGTTAGCTAGGTTTCTTTTGGAATTCTCCCATCTATTTAAATCCTTCTCCGATAAAACTTGGATTTGAACTAAACACGCCCCCTTTTTTATTGTAATTGTGTCATTTTCGTGGTTATTAGTTACCCAAATAAAACCTTCTCCTTTGTCGTAAGATATAATCTGTTCCTCGCATAGCAGATTTTCAGGAATTTCATTTGACGGGGTCGCAAACCATAATTCAGATTTGCTATCCACTGGTTCGATCACCTGTGATATTTCAATTCTTTGCATCGTTTTGGGAGGGACTTTTGTTTTCCTTATCGCGAATCCATAATATTTTTCTTTATTTTCATTGTCTATTAAATTTAGACTGGCGGTATCCGTCAATAGCATTGACTGTGACTGAACTGCAATGGGGGTCACTACTTTTTTCCATAATTCCACTATTTTCTTGATTTCGTTTAACCTGTACTGCTGCATATCTCCTATTTTAATTTTTGCAGATTCAATACACTTATTATTTAAGTTTACTTCGTTTTTGCAATGTCTCTCAGAATAATTGAACAAATTTCTGATTATACCACCAGAAATTTTATTTACCTACCTTAGCTGGGTAGACAAGCTTTTCGTTAGCCACGTCTAATAGTACTCTATTAGACCTTAAAAAATTTGCGCCGATGATGGCTTCATACGGAAAGTTATCGCATATTATAAAATTTGTCGGAAAGATTTTATTATCCCTTTTTACGTCTAGGCGAATTGAACCTTTTGCATCCAATTGATGCCCTGTCACACTATTTAAATTGGGATTATTAAAATTTCGTTTTTGCCTAATGTGCGGAGTCAACATATTAAATACGCATGAGCTTATGATATTAACCGTGGCACCACTGTCAACTAAAGCTTTAAAGTAAACGTTTGCCACACAAAAATCATTAAATATAGGTAACTTGTTAATACTATCACTACAAGACTGTACTAATATCAGTTTGGACCTACTAAATATTCTTGGCACCCTCTGGGTCCAATTTTTATTTGCGAGGGGCCTAAAATATTCCCCTGAGGATTTACTTAATGCGTCAGTACCTGTAATGGATATTAAGACATATAAGATTCTGTTGGCATATGTAACTGATTTAAATCTGTCTGCCTTTGCCATGTATCATTACGGTAACTTGGATGTCTTGCGTCAGTGCCGTTTGCTGGCGCTGACTGCCAATGCCGTTGACTTGCAAAATGTTCATTTCCCGTCGGCAAATTTTCGTGATTTCTATATAGAATTCTCGCATTATATTGGCTTTGGCGAGTATTTTGGTTTTCAAATCGGTAATTAATTTGTCTATTGGGGGGAGGGTTATACAAATTTAGTTGGTACGTGTTGTAAGGTACTAATTGGAGCAATCTTCTCTGGCTATAGCCTAGTGCACCACCGGCGCTAAAATTTGTTCTTCCGAACAAACGGTTGCCATAATTTTGCATACTGCCGACAGCAATTCTTGGTGTGCTATTGGGGACATAACGGCACTCCCTTGCGATGTGCCCAGGTAGATTATAAATATAGCATCTTCTTATTGTAGGGTTATTATTATAGCTAGGTTGTTTGACGGGCTGAAAACGTACTGTTTTCTGTCTAGCGGGGTTTTGCGTGTTATTTCTTTGTGACACCGGGGAGTTATCCCTTGAAAAGATATTGGGAGACGCCTGATTGCCCTTGTAGGTCAGGTTTGCGTTTGATTTGCCTAGGCTATTTATTTTTGCTTTACTGCGATTAGCCACCATCGTATCAACTTCGATCAGTCGCTCTACCTCCTGAACTGCAAGATCCAACGACTGAATATTTTTGGATATTACCATTCTATATAGTTTTGGGGGTAGCCCTTGCAAAATGGTATGTAATATGACTTTTTCAAATAGCTCTCTTGAACCTTCTCCGTATTTTTCTTCTACTGAAATCCGTATATTATCAATATATTCTCTTATATTTTGTGAATGGTCAAATCCTACCATTCCGTGTTTTAATTTATTTGTATAACTTGTTTCGATAAATCTGTCTTTAAATGCCGTTAACAATTTGTCCACCGTTTTTATTGGCAAGTTGGCGTCATCACCTATAGTACGTTCAATCTGCTTTAGAAAGGTTAAGGCCTGGCCTTTTAATTTTAATAGAAGCATGTCGACTAACGTTTCTAGCTCTGTTTTTATTAATTCTACAAACTGGGCCATTTGGATAATAAATTCGTCAACGTCCGATTGTCCATTGTACTGTGGAATAGACTTTGCTATTTCTACATTTTTCGCGACCAACTTTTGCGCCTTTAATTGTTCGTCTAAATCTTCTGACATTTTTTTTGCGTTTGAATAACTACAAATAATTTTATTTTTTCACTTAACCTATTTCGGGGGAGGCTACTATCTCCTATGAGATATTTTAAAGGGTTTTCCTATAATAGCTTAGTGGTTATAGCCCTAATTACTTTTTATTAGATGTCTGTACCTCTCCAATAATTAAATTTAAATTACAAAGTTTATAGCCTAATTAGTTCGCATGATTTTCTCCAATTTCCGACAGCGCCATTTGTAGCGATAAAAATTTATGGCACTGGGCTTAATTGTGGTCATAAATATTGACCGCGTCAAATGTAATCTTAGGCTTTAAAGCCGTGAACTTACACCTTATAAGTTCTTCGATAGCACCACTTATAGCGCTAAAGACTGTGCCGTTTAAGGCGGTAAAGGTAGCGCCGTTTCCGCAGGGTGAATTTTTCTTAGGTCGAGTGATAGGCTAAGCAAACTATAAAAATGATAAGAAAATCAAAGGTTCCGCCGGGTAATTTTACGATCGCATCGTCCGAGCCATTATAGCTTACCTTGTGCCGTCGAGGGCCGCACCGGCTACAAAACAGGGGGGCGGATAGATAAATGGGTGACCACGCCACTCGCTGAAAGCGAGAAAATACAATATGTAATTATATAAATGTAACCTCCTTTCCTCGGGTTATCTCGAAATCAATTACCTGTTATAGTATATAGAAATCAGATCCCTGGGAACGTACCTTCACGACATACGAACTAATTACCTGTCGTGCGACTAGATACAGACATATAAAATAAAATAAACACAAATAGAAGAGCAATAGATTTATTGTAACTTACATTTTGGTGTACAACAGGGCTCACTTCAATTGACGGCAAATAATAACCAAGTCTCTACAATGACTGCATAATAATTTGAATCGCAATGCCAATATAATTCTCATCTTAATAATCTTCCAAAAAGCACTTTTACCCCACTATCAAACGTAGTTTTTTGTCCTCCTCTCTATGAACTGGCTCACAATTGGCCTAAGTCCTGAGGCGGGCCAAACCCTCCGTCCAATAATCTGTCTTAAATATTTTTGATGATTTAAACGTTCAGACACTCTTATAACTTAGACTTCCTGCGAAAACATTGTATTTTCTAGTTTTTCATTACCACTCTTCTCGGCGAAATTCAAAACTGGATAGCGTCGTTCTTTGGCTGAGGCTAAAATGCAATTCTTCTTTTTGCTGATTAAGAGCTTTTCTTTTTTTGAAACTAGATTTAAACTTAATTAGAGGAAGTCGGAATTATCTTTAGAAAGAAGGAACTTCATTTTTGTATTTTAAATATATCACATTTTACTCACGGTACACAATAATTTTTCTCCCTCTTTTTTATTATTCTATCCCAGTTTAAATTTATCTCTTCTCCTTTAAATCATTTTCAGAAGCCTTCATACTTTTTAAATGTCTTTGTCCTATTCCAGTGCTAAATTATTGAATATGTTTTTGTGTGTTATAAAAGTCCTTTTAACTTTTTAGTGTTTTAAAAAATAATAAAATAATAGTGTTTTAAAATAATAAAAAATAATAAAACACTTTTTATTTTTTTACTATTTTATTGAGTTAAGACAACACTTGTCACAAAAAACCCTTTAAATTTAACTAATTAAATCTTTTCTGATGCTCAAATCGTATATTTAATCACAAGCTATAATGTTGATCGAACGATCATACCTTTAAGCCAGGAAGATGTGGTAAAAGTCTTATTACAAGTTTGACATTCAAATGGTCGCTCGCCACTGTGAATTCTCATGTGAGTGACTAGCGTCGATTTTTTCGTAAACGAACGAGTGCAAATATCACATTGAAAAGATCTTTCCCCATTATGAATGCGTACATGGTAAATCAAGGATGACTTGGCCTGAAACATTGAAAAAAAATTAGGTAGTTATCCAAACGTGAGAAATTATAGTTAGAAAAATAATCCGTACATGGTAAGAGCTCTGAATAGTTAGTCTTTTTAAATCATCGCGAAATTAAAATCGTTAATTTTTAATAATGCTAACTTTCTTTCAGGGACAAATCCGAAAAAATTGGAGATAGAGGGAATACCGTTGCCAAATGTTAAGCTTCGAAAAATTAGATTCTGGACAAGATAGCATATACCCTTTTTAGCCAATACATATGAATTAAAAAAATCAGTCTGAAACCTTGACTTCGAAATATTTTTACATTCCCCCCATGAAAATTTTTCTATCTCACAGCGTACAAACTATAGTTTCGCCTCCTTACTTATAGTGAATAATCAGGGGGACGCCTGGAAGAGCTCCACTTGACATGATAGTGGAGCTTATCATTTACTGAGTCCAGTTTGACGATCGAAAAAGTACTTTCTAAACCTGAAAACGAGGTTGTTCAACCGCAATCTCGTCGCCACCATTTCTTATAGCTCTGAAGGCTGAAATCTAAACAAGCCACAGGAAAACATGGTTCTTGCTTTCAAGAATGACTGTCTTTCCAGGATACTCAATATTAACAGAAGAGAGCATGTTTAACAACCAGAAAGTTTGCTCTACATCGTGCCAGCTCCAAGTAAGATGTAATAAGCCATCGATGATGGCACTTCTTGAGACGTTCATTCTGATTGCGGAAGTATAGACTCCCAAGAGCGGCACTGAAGAGGCAGCCATAGGGGAACCGATGAAGAGGGAGAACGAAAAACACACTCAGTTGCACCAACGAGTGGGACCTGAAACATCAACAAAAATTCCGGTCCTAGTGGGAGGTGTCTTGGCAGCTGCAAATCAGAGGAATAAGTGGCAGCTCTTTCTGAACACCCAAATGAATACGACTAAAAATAGAAATGAAAGACTTAGTCGATATATGAGAACCAAAAATCACATTACCTTTAAACGAATCACAGCAGCACCAAGCCACCTGAGGCCAACACAGCTACGTACGCTCCTCCTCAGTACCAATCAATTCAAAGTCATCCTCCCAGGAAGTACCCATTTCCCTTAAATCTTTCCCTACGACATCCTCCTACCCCAACCGAGGACGACCTGCTATCCGTTTAGCCCTAGACGGATATGAAAGAAAAGAGGTTTTCTGAGTAAGGTTTGAAGAAGGAGAAAAAGAGAGGCACTTCCCAATAATTCTGTGGTAAAAAGTGTCTTTTACATTTCATTCCTTTTGATCTGTGACGCATTTTAGTAAATCAATCATACCAATGTGAAGCGTATGCCAGAAAAGAAATTAAAACGCTTTTTAATGATAAACTATATTGTACTAATAGCATGGTATACTTTTATATCATATACGTTAACTTTTTTTTAGCCTTATAAAATAAATTTTTCTTTGGGAAATATTTTCAATTTAGAACTTCTTAATTCCTCGACAACAAAGGAGTGACCACACCTACGCCTATAAATCGGGATAAACCACCACCCCTCCCCCTCCCCTAAAGCCCGGTGATGCAGGGACGTAATTAGTAAAAAAACTTACCCGGAAAGTTTTCTTGCAAATTGGGCATTCAAAGACAACGACTCCTACATGGACTTTCTCATGGGCCATAAGTTTACACTTTGACGTAAACGACTTGGGACATACCGAGCAAGAATATTCCTTGCTATGTATTTTGGTATGAACTCTAAAGAGAAAAAACTAAATTAAAAAAAGAACTGGAAGATAATCTCTTTTTCCTTAGAAAAAAGTGAAAATCAATGTAAAATATTATTATGCACAAAGAACCGTGAAATTGAAATCTGATTGTTTTAATTGGTTAAGCGAATACTTATTTAATAATTTACTAGAATACCAAGGACAGTGAAAATGAAATTTGACTATTTGAATTGGTCAAGTATAAAATTAAACAACCATATTCATTGAAAAAAAAATGAGGAAGAACCAGAAATTTAATTTTAAATGAAAAAGACCTCAATATACATTTATGCAGTTGGGGGTAGTAGCGGGTGCCAATTTTTATAGCCAATAATAACAGCGGGAGCCAATAATAATAGGGGGTCTCAATTTTTAAATAAAGGAACGGTGGACAATCCGCAAAAAAAAAAATAAGAACATATGACAGCAAACAGTTTTAGAAGGTGTAGATTTTATTGAAGGTGTATTTGTCTTTGGGAATCAACTGGTTGTTAACAACTGATTTTTATGGATAAAAAGCGTTGGCAAATTTAACTAATTAGTTTGATTTAGCTGTCTACCCGATTCAACATGGCAACATTGATGAAAATGTAATACTGTCCAAAAACCTAATAATTTTGAAACAAGCAAAATAGGAATATCAGAAAATGGCGGTTTTCCTGTACAATAGAACCCTAATACTCCCGGGGGGGGGAAATCTATTTTTATTTTGAGGTCCTTGGAGCTTCAAGATAACACATTGATACACTAAAAAAAGGACAACGAATAAACAACGAACATGTTCTGGGGAACGTTTCTGCATACGAACAACTTGATAAGACAATTAAATTGTAGAAAAATGGTTAGGATAATTCTCTTTGTTTATGTGTATAGACAATTACTTTAAAAAATTTTCATTGCATCCGAAGAAATCTAACGAGCACTGACTTTTCTTATTTCTAAAAATAACTTACTTACTTTCTACATAACCTGCAAATTTTCCCAAATAACTTTTCTGAATAACTAATAAACAACAAATTAATTTCACTGAAATACTGATCGTTGCGAAAGAGGGAGATGAAGTCAAATTCACTCATACTGAACTCTGGCCAAAAGTCGATACTTCGAAACTGAGCGCTGAATATTTCGTTGGGTATCAGCTAGGATAATAACAGAATCATTTTTCTTTTTTGAAAAAGTGGATTTACCAACTTTACATTCAGTCTCTACTTTTTCAGATTAAATAAACATATTTAATGTTTTCTATTAAAATAATAGATTAAAGTGACAAATAAAACTGACAATTTTGATATAAATTAAATAAATTAAGATAAATTAAAACTGACAATTTTGACGTCGTGCTGTGACCTAACAATCGATTCCGTACATTTTAGGACAGGACTCTGGCATCAAATCACAAAAAATGCTGTAGAGGGGGGCGGGGGTTTATTTCTCGAAATCTAGGGTGGATTAGGTTTCTATACAAAAAAGTGCTTAGAATTATAACAGAACCATAAATGAATATATGTACAGACCTAAGCTTTTTTGGAATTTCAGTATGCTTAGGAATGTACATACCTTAAGGCATATTCAGTAGGGAAGTACTTTTTGCAAATTTCACATTGGAAAGTTTTCTTTTGATCCATTCCATTTTCAGCTAGGATAATAACAGAATCATTTTTCTTTTTGAAAAAGTGGATTTCCAAACTTTACATTCAGTCTCTACTTTTTCAGATTAAATAAACATATTTAATGTTTTCTATTAAAATAATAGATTAAACTGACAAATAAAACTGACAATTTTGATATAAATTAAATAAATTAAGATAAATTAAAACTGACAATTTTGACGTCGTGCTGTGACCTAACAATCGATTTCGTACATTTTAGGACAGGACTCTTGCATCAAATCACAAAAAATGCTGTAGAGGGGGGCGGGGGTTTATTTCTCGAAATCTAGGGTGGATTAGGTTTCTATACAAAAAAGTGTTTAGAATTATAACAGAACCATAAATGAATATATGTACAGACCTAAGCTTTTTTGGAATTTCAGTATGCTTAGGAATGTACATACCTTAAGGCATATTCAGTAGGGAAGTACTTTTTGCAAATTTCACATTGGAAAGTTTTCTTTTGATCCATTCCATTTTCGTTTGAGACTTCATGTTCTTCAACAGTATGTGTAGAGGTTCCGTCGTCATTATCAATGGCTAGGAAAAAAATTGATATAAAAGAAAAATTAAGTTATAGTTAAATAGTAGAAAACTGAATACAGAAAATCAGAAAAAAATACCCATATACTGTCACAAGCATCAAAAAACGCATAAAAAAATGTCGCAAGCCAAAAAATAAATATCGTATCTTATATAAATTATCAAAAACATTAAAGATCCAGCTCTTTAACTCTTTCATAATCCCAATTGCTATGTATGCAAGTGAAACATGGTCAATTAGAGCTGATGACGAAAGGCGAATCTCCACATTTGAAACAAAATGTCTACATCGCACAGCAATGATCACCTACATTGACAGAGTATCCAATGAAGACTTCCGTAAACCCCTCCACTGCTCATACACTATCATGGACCGAATTATAAGTCAGCAACTCCGCTGGCTTGGTCATATCCAACGAATGTCGTCAAACCAACTCCCCAAAACCACGTTTGAAGGACGGGTACATGGTAAACGACCTCGTGGGCGACCTCGCAAGATATGGTACGACAACTTCAATGGCCTAAACCTTACCCAACTCCTGTGTCTTGCACCAGAAAGAACTGAATACCGTCGCCATATTAAACGACTAGTGAGAAGAGAAGAAGCCTCAATACAGCCACAAAGGCTGGATAGGATACAAGTCAAGTAAGTCATATAGATTATGTATGCCAAAGCAGAAACATAGTTTGATATTACACACACACGAATACATTAAAGACAGGAGTCTGTATATGCGTATATCTCAGAGAAAGAAAACTAGACTAAATCCCACGAATCAATGGACAACAAAATTATCTGAAAAATTATTCAGTTAAGACAAATAGCAAATATGTGAAGAACATGAGGCCTCTTCCAATAATCCCAGAAGAGATAAAAAACTGAACTGAAACTAAAGTGAATTCAAAGCTAGAAGTTCGGCTTCATGTACTGAAGAAAGAAGATATTTTGACAAAAAAAGCTCTTTGATGCTTTTCTACCATAGAAAAGCTGCTTTTCTGGTGATATTCTGTCCCTCTCAGGGTGGGTGAAACGGCAAGGAATGCAAACTAAGACGTTGATGAAAATTATTAAAAGAAACTTCGAGACAATTGGAGGTCTTTGCAAGCACAGCCCAGGGTGGCGAGAAATAGTCACTCCACTAACCCAGGACGGCGCTAAGTGGATTCCTACCACCTCCTCCCTCCTCGTACAAGGAAGAGATACTACCCAGATTGTTTCCTGACTTAACTACTAATAAAAAAATAGTAATAAATTCAGTTCTAATTAAATTTTAGTACTTTCAGTCTTAAGAAAATTCCGTAGAAATCCCCCCACCCCTCACCAAAACTCAAGATGTTCACCTTTTTTCTGTAATTAATTTATTTTTTCCAATAATTCACCGATTTTGTTATTTAATATGTATGGCAGAAACTTTTTTCTTTTGACAATTTCATATTAAAATCTGCTTACACACAGTTCATATAACCAAAACATGCAGTGAATACGATAATAAGTGGGGGTGGAGATCGCCCTAAAGGTGGAAAAATAAATTAAGATGTATTACAGGTAAGCGTTAATCAGTAACTGAGAAAAATATAGCAGATTGCATTTATCCATAAATTAATTTACTGTTTAATCTGTCTTTGAAAAGCTTTGCTGATCAGCTTTGTCGAACAGAGGGTGAGGCAATTACAATTTGGTAAGTTAAATGGTAAGTTAGTTGTGTATTGAGCAGTCTTATTTCTTACCCATTACATCGTATGTTGAACATCAAAGACCATTTAGTGTCGATAGTACAATGAAAGCATTGATGGATTTGACAATTTTTGTTCCATTATTCTGGAAAAAAAATATTTGTGCTCATTTCATTATTCCTAGAAGTTTGAAATGAAGTTTGGTTACAATCTTTCGGGTAGTTAAATTAATTAAACGAATTACGTTTAGGTTAGCTCTCAGAAAACTAGTTTCAAAGCAACAAAGACAAGTGACGGATGATAGAATGCATTGGCCTTGCATAATTTGGGCTATTCATTTGCACATAAGGGGCGGGGGGGGGGGGGTAGGTTAGTTTATGTTAGGTTAGAGGAGCTGTCCAAATAATTTATCCCCTTCTCCCCTTTAATGTACAAATATATAGCCCAAGTTATATTATTATATAAACTAAGGATATATGAAGATTATATTTCATTAGGATTAACCTAGCTTTACTTCTTGGGTATGTCTCGTTTAATTAACAAGTACCGTCTTTTGTCCCTATAGATCGTCAAAAATTACAAAACAGTCACAACTGCCTACCAATATCTTTCTTACCGGTAATCAAGTTTGCTTCAGTAGGGGAATTAACAGCATCACGTTTATGAATCTTCAGATGGCGTTTCAAGCTCGAAGAGGTGACAAAACTCTTTCCACATATCTCACAAATATACAACTTATCACGGCGATGAAATCTACAAAGATAGGCTGATTATTAATAAAAGAAGTTAATGGTGGAAATAGGTGAAATATAATATATTCTATACTACTTGTATAACAGATCGGTCAACCAAAAAGTAGTTCATCCCCAAAGGAGGTGGGAGGATGTCATAAGAAAAGATCAAGGAAAATAGAAACTTCTTGGTAGGCTTTAAAGAGGGAGGCTTTGAGTAGATTGGAATGGAGGAGGAGCGTATGCAGCTATGATGGCCTTAGACAGCTTGGTGCTGCAGTTGGTTGTTAGTAGTAGTAGTTAGTAAGGATCGTTGAGCTTGTACACATGTGCAGACATTTATTCACTAATAAATTACTATCTATTTATTTATTTTAGTCAGCAAGTTATGATACAGAATGTAGTTCTTTTTGACGATGTAACTTTAGTTTCCACAGTAAATGGTTTACCACAATCTTTTAGGAAGGCCATTGAAATTTAAAGTCACACATAAAGATCTCGCTTTAAACAGAGACACTAGGGAATATTCTTATACGCCCAATATATGATACTTTAATACTAAAAGAATAAAACTAACGTTCCTTCTCATTTTAAAACAAGATCAATTGAACGAATTAGTACAGAGCAGGTCAGTAGACAAGCTGAATTAATCGCAAGGGAAGGGATTCTAGCCCAACCAATTTTTGAATAGTCTTTCCGCTGTTTTAGTTTGGTTTTTATGTCAGTCATTTCTCCGTATCGATGGAGTTTACTATAAAAAGGTTAGTTTTTGTTTTATATTATAAGTTTTTTCCTTCCCTTTTTTTTAGCACTGAGGACTGTATTACCAAAATATCTACTTTGTCTGTTCGTTGTTTCTTTTCCATTGGCTGAATATCACCCCTGTTTGGGTTTCTCAATTATCTTTAAATATATATTATGTTTTAGATGTAATTACTTGGCAATAAAAAAAAAAAAAAAAAGACTGTCATCCTAATCCAGTAATTGAGACAAATGTGCACTTGAACGAGGTTTTGACCTTACTCATCTATCCAACTACCTAGGACCAAACAGTATAACCGAACCATCAACCAAATCGAAATGTCCAAATCCATGCAAAGTCGTCATCAATAAATGTAAGTCGTTGTAAATTTACAAGCCAAAGCACCTTAAATCTAGCGAAATATTTCCAAGTAGAACCTTCCATTAGGGCTCATCAGAAGAAATACCACCTGCCTTAACGGGTTTCGGGGCTTTACTTTCGTTACCCGGCACAGTGGAGCCTCTACCATAAGATCTATATGGTATCCCTATGTCAGGTAAAACTTGTGAAGTACATGCATACTAGTAAAGCTATTCAAAATTACATACAAAATGAGTTTCATTCTTTCCTTAATAAAATCCCAGAGGTCACTGAGCAAAGGCCATTCTGGAACAAATGAAGACTGGTCCAGATGTGAGTTATAACAAAAGTCTTTTATTGGTATCCGGAACCAATTACAGATTTAAAGTTCTTCAAGCTTGTTTGAAAACAGTCTACAAATTCAAAATTCCAAAAAAGAAAAGCGAAAGAAAAACTATATTAAAATATAATTCAGTATTTCTTTATAATTTTTTGTATATTTACCTAAAAGTTCATGATACGTAAGACTAAATTTTTTGAATTGCCAACTAATGTTTTTGGCAGAAAAACCTCTTAAGATCAGTTTTTCGCTCAGCTTTTTACATCTATTTTTAAAATCTGTGTAATTACTGCATATTTTTGCATACCTAAATAATTAGGAATAATAAGCTGAATAAGTAATATTCGAATGTGTATTACTTTCAAGGAATGGAAAATTAATTACTTAAAAATTAAAATCATCCGTTTTATTATATATTTTAAAAACTAATTTATTACTATCTGAAATATTAATATTTAAATCTAAGAAATGGTCAGAGTGTCCTATCCCACAGCTAGGCTCCAGAATTAACTCTTGTGAATAAATATTTTTTGAAATCTCAATAAACTCTGCACAATTTATTACTAAGAAATCGCCCAGATATCTTTTATTATTTGAAAGGTTATATTTTACATTGCTTGGGCTATTTTTATTTATCATATATTTGTATTCTAATTGACTTAAAAACAAGTCCGTTATGAATGGACTCGCATTCGCACCCATAGGAATGCCAACAGTTTGTTTATATAAATTACCATTAAATCGTATAAAAGTATTAATCAGAAAAAGTTCCAATAAATCACATACCATATCCAAGCTATAATATCTTGAATTAATAGTACTTCTAAAGAAATTCGTCCATCGGGCTTTTTTATAAAATTTATCAATTTACAAAAATCCGATATTAGACAAAAGAAATTATTTATTTATCACCTTTTTAATTTTTTCGAATACTAAATTTATTTACAAATTTGTATAAAGAGTTGTAAAATCAAATGACTCGACTCTTTTAGCTGAAACATTCGCCAAAGAATCTATCACTTGTAACGAGTTATTAACACTCCAATATGGGTTGAAGTTAGAAAATTTTTTAATTTCGGAGCAATATGCTTTAAATTTATTTCTAATTTCTCCTAAATTAAAGATAGGTCAGTGGCCGCAATTCTGGTTGGACACCTCGCTGCCCCAGCAATAAAACGTGGTTTTGGTTGATTTTTATGAAATTTTACCGTCCAATATAAGAAAGGAAACCTTTATCATTATCATTTATTTTAATATTGAATTTTTTCAAAATTCATTCTTCTACATTCTCTATTGAATTATTATCCTCTTTATGGGCCTTTTCCTATGTATCTCTTGTTTGTAACTCTTTTGATAAAATATCAAAACAGACTTTTTGAAAAATTATGGCAGAATCATTACTAGCTTTATCAATTGGTACAATTACAAATTTATTCTGTATATTAGCAAGTGCTTGTTTCATATTGGCATTATAAAATATTGAATTTTTCTCAGAATTTGTTGGATTAAATCTATGCTTGCTATTTCGTAGACTAGTCAAAATCAAATTTATCCAATTCTGAAATCTGTCTTTAGTAATTTTCTCCTTCTTGCACCATTTATCAATAAATAAAATTAGTCATTCTTTAATCCCCTAAGAATATGTGCTGGCTTTATGCGGTAAGAAAGACGGAATTTAGCCCCCACTTTCATTATATTTTGAAGATCAAGATGCTTTATAATGGACAAATCCCCCGTTACAACATGCTCTTAAGTTTGATCCACATACTGTAAATAGTGCTCGCAACTACAAACCGGTGTCCAATTTCTCTCCCTGTCAATTTTTTTAAGTATTGAATTATAGTTAAAAATCATTTGACCAATCGTTTTTGAAAATTTATATGTTTAAATTGGACTATCTTTATACACCAAATTACATGGAAGGGCATTCTTCACTCTCCGCTGGTTTAAGATACTGGGTAAATTAATATCTTCTATTGGTTTAGAACTAAGATTAACAGACAAAAATAATATATTATCCTTATTAACAATCTTATCAGATTTATTATATTTTGATATAAATTTTGATTTAGCTAAAAACCTTTCCATTCTGTTTGAATAGATCATCTAAAAATCAAATTTTACATCAAAAAGAACTGCAGAAACTTCTCAATTACGAATAGATTTTAATAAAGGGAAAAAATAAATAACTTTAAAACAAAAGAGCATCTATCACACTTTTGTCTAAAATTATTTAGAGAATAAAAAGACTGCTCGATAGGATCTTTATAGGATGGTCATATTTCTAGACAAATTTTTACTTGATAGGAGGCAGGCATGCAAATAGGAATCCATTTAGAAAAGAGCACATCAGTTCAAAAGGGGCACAATGAAAAAAAAAAATGCGAGAACTACATAAACAGCTAGCTGAATGTCAGACAACTGGCGTAAAGAATAAAAAAACGTAGTATACACTCTTTGATCAGTGGCGTCACTTCACAAAAATTTAAG
Organism: Artemia sp. Qi Xiang Cuo; assembly: GCF_049724085.1. Classification (NCBI taxonomy): domain Eukaryota; kingdom Metazoa; phylum Arthropoda; class Branchiopoda; order Anostraca; family Artemiidae; genus Artemia; species Artemia sp. Qi Xiang Cuo. The sequence continues at coordinate 21,685,357 of NC_142797.1, read as the reverse complement.
CGGCTGGGAAGGAGGGGGGGGCCAATGTCTTTTCTTTATAAATCTAGGGGGGAACTTGTAATTTTTTTCCTATCTTTTTTTCATAACAATAACAAAAAAGGCATTTTTCAATGAAAATACCCGAAACGCTTTTTTAAAATCTGGAGAGAGGGAGCATAAAAATCTAAGGAGGGAATATATGACCCCCTATACACCCCATACTACCTTTAGTGATGACTGGAGAAATAAATAGTAATCCAATTCTCCAAAACACAAAATTGTTAGTCTCCCTTACCCAACTTTAAGAAAAAATAAGCCCTGAAAGTATCAACTCGGCCCTTCAGCCTTGAGACAAAACAGAGCAAAATTACCAAAATATAAAAATCTTTAACATTAAAAGAAACCTGGCTGCATATGAACTGTATAATCAGAAATCCTCGCTTGCCTTCAGGCATAAAAAGGAAAAATAGGATATACTCTGATGGTTATCAGAAACATGCTGAGAAACAAAGAGTTTCTTCTGTTTAGGTTGTTGTATCTTCGGTTCGGAGATTCTATCCAATGTATAATGTCACGCTCATTGGCCGGTTGGGAGTTATCGACATTAAAAATAAAAAAAGCATGACATGATAAAATATTATAGGAAAATGTATTTTTTCGTTCTAATAGTTTTTGGGAGAGGGGCACCCGATTACAACTACCCTCCACGCGGATATAAAATAAGACAGGGTCTTTAAAAGGTGGAAAACGTTTTAGCAGTATTATGTGTCTTTTTTTTCTTTTCTTTTTTATGTTTGAATCCCCCCTCCAAAAAAAAGCTGCTACAACAAAAAGGTCTCAAACACTATTTTCATTTCCCTATAAAATTAATATGTGAGATACCCATTACAACAATATTGATAGTCAAAGCAACTTCAGGAGCGACCTGTATTTAAATAATGGGAGCATAGTGTGACCCATATCCTACTGACTATAAATTTTTTTTCAACGACGATCTCGGGAGTAAAAGTACTTAGTAGACATTCTAATTAAAAATAAGAATAAAGATAACTTGTCTAATAGTAGGAAAAACAGCGACAGTTCGGTCATTTTTTTGAACATTAGTCCAGCATATACTAAAACTATTATTACCAGTAACACTCTGAAACATCAAGTCGCCAGACTAATGCAACTGCACACGCTCCTCTTCGATCCCATCTATTTAAAGCTTCAATCTTTACCCCCCCCCCCCCCAAAAAAAATAAGTTCTAATTTCTTTTAAATCCTTTCTTACGACCTCTTCCCACCTCGTTTGGAGACGACCTGCTTTTTGTTTAGCCTGTCATCTATCATCCTTCATCCACAAAACGAGTCCAAGCCTTCTCAAAATTTCTCTCATTATAGCCCTAGAACCCGAAATAGAGTGAATTTTTTTGTAAAGCTTATCCTTTGAGATAGTCAGTTAAAACGAGGCCTATTCTAGCATTGCAGTCTGATTATGTTCCAGTATAAGTATGCACACACGAAAAAGGAAGGAAACAGGACAAAATCTCAAAGAATTTACTGCATTTCATTAACTACTAGCATTTTCCCTATAACTTGTCCATATTTCGAGGTTTCAAATTCCCCCCCCCCCCCAACCCTTCCCAATAAAAAACAAACCCAGCCAATGTCCATGTTCCACTATAATCGATTTAAAGCAAATCTATAGTAATCCAGTACCTTGAATGAACATTGAGCTGTGAAGATGACCGAAAAGTCTTGCCACAAAATTCACATGTGAAGGGCCGATCATTTGTGTGAAGTCTCTCATGATCTTTTAGGTGACTTCGTCGTACGAAATTCCTGCCACAGTACGTACAAGTATACACTTTTTCCATGGTATGGGTATTTATATGCTCCTGTAAAATTGATACTATATTTTAAACAACTCAAACTTCTCACAAGGCTATACAGGTGACAGAGGCTCGTGGTTGGGGGGCAGAAAATACGAAGAAAATGTATTTTTCGACTATTATTTCACTATTTTCTCTCGATCGAGCACAAGAAAACGAGGTGAACTTTAGAGAAACTTAGCTCATTTTCATATCAATATCTATTTTTACCCCATTAAAGTATTCCAGAAAAAATATAGGGAGATTTTTCTCCCCTTTTCCTGAGTCTCGTCCCCTTCTTTACCCCATTCTTTTTTACACCACCCATTGTCTAAGGTTTATATTAGAAAGTTTTGAAAGTGCCATTATTGTATTATATATTCTACTTATTTCTTCTAATTTCAATGATCACTTTATATACTAGGCATTTCGTTTATAATTAGCTTTTAGGGTATGCTTCTGCTGTTTCTGTTTTAATTTCTTTTTCTTTGTATTTGACAAAAAAGGGAATTAGGCTCTATTAGAGCCTGTGACAGTCTCTTTTAAAATAAACATTAACCTATCCAATGACACTATTTTTTCATTTTTTTAAGAATCAAGTGCCTAAAACGGGGGCCAGCTTTAGAAAAATCGAAATTTTTTTAATAGATTCTGAAAAGGTTTAAAATTTTAATGAAACCAGAATTTACTTTTTAAGTACCAAAGAATTAAGTCAAACTTTGAGAAAATTTTAATCGTTTCCATATTAATCCCTATCATATATGCCATTCTTGATTAGTTTTTTAGGTACATTTATTATTTCTAAGCTTTTTTTTTAACTTAAAATGAGAAACAAATTCGGCTCCATAAGAGTCTTTGATAGTTGATTTTTTTTTTTTTATTAAATTTGATTCACTTTATTTTCGTCTTATATGTGGAGGTTTGAATGAAAGTTTATATCTCTTGATGTGTAAATATGAAAAGCTAACTGATTGGAGAATTAAAGTGTTTGGTAGGGAGGATTTGGATTTTGAATGGTTAGTGAGAGTGTGTGTGAATGAATATTTTGTGGGAGTCAGAAATTTGGCACGATTCCCAGGCAAATAGTCACCACTCTTGATTTAACTTCAAATTGCAGGCAGCACCAACAGGTCCATTACGTGTGAGGAGGGGGTGCCCCCCCCCCCATGGTATTGGGTATTCGGTTAAAAAAAAAAGCTAATATTTTTTTGGTTCGGTTAAATAAAGACCACGAAAATATTGACAAGTGATCTTCAAAAATCTTGAACACAGTTGGCAAAAACAGAAGTCGTTAAACACAGTCGGTAAACACAGAACACAGAAGTCGGTAAACACAGAACTTTTACCAACTCCTGTCTTGATTTTTATTATGGTGCCACAACTTTCCATTAAATAAAGAGCAACAAAATAGTGACACACCACACACCAAAATCACAATCTTGGTTGGTAGATACAGCGGTTTTATCAAATCACTCAGTGATTTTGTGTATCATAATTGAAACAGAAATTGTGCTGATTATTGATAAAAATTAGTCGGTAAAAATGACCATCCAGTCAATAACATCCCTTGCCCGCCCCCCAAACATTTCGGCTCGTAATGCCCCAGAGTACCCATTATAATAAATGGAAAGCTTATGCAGAACTGGAGACACTATTCCCGACCCCTGATTTCAAAACATAACTTATACTGTTTAATTTCATTGTTAAGAGTTGTTTTCTTCCTCTTCTTTTCAATCCTTCTTTTTATGAATTCTATTCTTTTCTTTACTTTTTTCATTTTCTTTTTAATTCTTTTTGGCGCTTCCATCAAATTTATTTCATGTTTACTTCGGGCCAGAATTAAGAAATTAAATACATATTAGAATCTGTAGTCACTTATATAGGAATTACGAGAAAATCGAAAAATCAGAAAACTGACAAACTGTATAAAAAATAAAAGAAACAACAGGAAAAATAACAACTAGCCAGAAAGTTTGGAAAAAAGGGGCAGTATTCCCCTCCCAGAAAAACATAAGTTAAAGTAGCTTACAAACAAGTGCGAACTTTGTGTAATCACAATCTTCTATTTAAGGTAATACAATTTATAGATTCGAATAAAAACGAACAGAATATCTATTTATTTGATTTGAAATTGATTATATTTAAATTTATTTAATTAGTGCGATTTTATTTAATGCTTGAAAACCGTATTTAAATGATAAACAATAAAATAAAAATGCTGAAAACATACTTTTAGGTGTCCCTTACTTTTGAAGGTTTTACCACAGAAATCACAAAAAAAGACATTGTTTTCCCATTCGCCATCTTCCTGGTTGGCACTGACACGCGATTCCTTTCCAGAAGCAGATGCAATTTCTGATGTTCGAATGACCTTACTATCCAGTTCATAGTTGCCATCTGATTCATCAGCCTTTTCTTTAATAACTGGAAGATTGAATCAAAAAATCAAAAACTGTTACAGGCCATACCTCAAATGAGAGACTCTGAACTATAAATTCAGGAAAAAGATGCTTGAGCTCTTACAAAAGATCAAGTAGCTTGGAGGGGCTTTAAAAAGAAAACTAAATAATACTTTAGTGGGGTTTGTCAAGTTATTTTTACAAAATAATAAAATGAAACAGTATTAGACTTCACAGTCTAAGCTATTTGTGAAAATGTTAATCAAGACAGTAAACTAAGTAATACACAAAAAGTATTAAGGGGCAAAAGCTGTCCAAAACGCTTGGCTATCTTTTCAATGTTTAATAAATTTTGTCTGTTTACAGCATCGGTTTTACTAGAGAACTAAAATTGTGGTTCACCTCGTTCGGGAGACTAATGGATATCATTTAGAAATATTTTTTTTTTCTTATGCTCTGTCTATTTTATAAATAATCTTTTATATAAAATTAATTTAAAAAAAATTTGCACAAAAAAAAAAGTTTTTAAAAGGAAAGTAAAGAACTCTATTAAACAAAAAATGTGCAAAAATAAAATTAAATAATCTACAAAGGGTGAAACTACCGCAAATCAGAATCGATAAATCAATGAAACTCAAACCGAACAGAAATTACAATAGATACCCGAGTCAAACTCAAAACGAGCAGAAAGTAACATAAGATGGGCTCAAACCCCCTATGCCTTCCCAAGGCCAGAACATAATTTGCACTTTACTGAAAAAATACAAATGAAAGTGCATTGTCAGTTTAATATACATATACTGGTATTTAGTAATCAGAATGTTAATATTATTTGATTTATTTAAGTTATAAAAGCAAAAACATTTATATTTTTTCAGTTTTTTTTTATTTTTTTCAAGTTTTTTTAATTAATTTCTGTTCGTTTTATATTGGCACAGTCATTTCAGGGAAGAAGAAAATAATACTTTAAACATTTTTGTTTTTTTAAGACTTTATAGTTTGGTCTACTATTTTGTATGCTGGAGAAATTTTTTAGCAATTTTTAACAACAAACACCCTTTTAAAAATCTGGACACAAATAGTAGTCTTTAATTTCGTTTCATACCTCCTCTAGTTGACTTGAAATGGAAAACTTGACACCAAAGAACTGGTACTCTGAAATTAAAAAACTTACCGGCAAGAGTCAAGAACAACTAAATTTTAATATAAATGAGCCGCCAAAGACCACAGCTAATAACCTCAATAAGTTTCTAGCTTCTATTGTCCAGAGTCTCCCACCACTATCTTACGAATTTCCAGATATTCCTGTTCCTTTTTCACTCCCACATATTTCTCCACTTGATGTTGCGAAAAAAATTGAAACACTAAAACGATCAAACATTTGCCCTTTAGATATTCCTGTTCCTCTGATTAAAGCTTTCAGTGATTACCTCTCAAAACCCCTATCCACCCTGTTCAATGAAATTACCGAATCTGGACAGTTCCCTCAATATTGGAAACAAGGCTTTATTACCCCAATCAAAAAGCAAAATGGGAAGCCTGGCTTTGATGGCATTCGTCCTATTAGCCTCACCTCAATTTTTTCAAAATTGTATGAAAGTTTTCTCGCAGACTTGGCTTAAGATGAAAGTCCTCCCCCTCATTGATCATAGACAGTTTGGTAATCTCAAATCCACGTCAACCTCTCATTACCTGATCCATCTTGTTGATACCATGGGTAAATTACTTGAAAAGCCTAACACTTGGCTTAATCTAATTTCTATTGATCTTCAAAAAGTTTTCGATTTGATTAACCACAATTTACTCATAGATAAACTTATAAATGAATTCCACATTGAAACTTTCCTTGTTAAGCTCGTTGCCTCTTTTCTCTCTAATAGATCTCAAGCAGTTAAATATCTAAACTGTTTCTCAGGTCATCTCCCCATATTTAATGGCATTCTTCAGGGGACTATTCTAGGCCCTCTCCTTTTTTCTCTTATGATTAACAGCCTTTCAACCCTTTATGACAATAGGTGGAAATTTGTCAATGACTGGACAGTTTTAGAGATATGTCATAAAAACATGTTTAGCAACCTAATAGGCATACTCCAAGATATTGCCTGTGAGGCCTCTTCCCTTGACATGAGAGTTAAACCTTCTAAATCCGCAACAATCTCAGTAAGTTTCCTTAAATACCCTCCCCTTTTTCTTGCTCCTATTCCTCCTGAAATCTCTATCTCATCTCTTAAACTCCTTGGTGTTACAATTTCTTCTAATTTGAAATGGGATGCCCATATAAATAATATCCTACGACAAGCAAACTCCTCGCTTTCCCTCCTTAAACTTTTAAAAAAAATTCAGTTGCCCCCAATCACATTTACTACAAGTATACATTTCTTTTGTGCGTCCCATATTAGAGTACGCTTGTCCTGTGTGGCACCCTGGCCTCTCTAATGAAGCAACACAAAAATTGAAAATGTCCAAAAGAGAGCTCTAAGAATTATTTTTAAAGAGGGCATGATACCATATTTGCATTTGTTAAAAATTTCAAACCTAGAGGCCCTCGAGAGACGAAGAAATAATTTGTGCCTCCGTTTTGCAAAAAATGCCATAACAAATCCTCGGACGGCAAGTATTTTCCCCAAACGTCACTCCCCATCGAGATTACGGCCGCCTCGAGCTGTTTCTGATCCCATCCCTTTTTTTTGTCCCATTCGCTGCGGTACTTCGAGATACGAAAAACCTTTTGCCCCTTTTATTATAGAAAAAATGAATAAAAGGTCAAAATAGTTTCTTTTTTTCCCTCTTTTTTGTCCCCCCCCCCCTTCTTGACCAGGTTTCAGTTTTTAACTCCTTTATTAACTTACGGTAGTTGGATTATTGACACTTTACTAGTGTCCCTTTTAATTTATATGCATTTATTTCTTGCTCTTTTTTTTCTGTTTATCTTCGCTTATTCCCCCCCCCCCCTTCCTTTTTTTATGTCCGTTCTAATGCTTTTTCTGATTCGTATTTGTGTAAGTTTAGTTTGACCAGTTTTTATCTTTTTAACTCTTTAATTGACTTTTTACAGTTTTAATTATTGACTGTTAAATGATTGTACATTATGATTTTTCTATTTCGTTGTTGTTGTTTCATTTTTGCCAGTTTTAGTGCAGACATTTATATTGTCGACTCCGAAGTCCGAATTCGGCCCTTTGTGGGCTTGTGATAGTGATCTTTTTGAAATAAATATGTCTTATATCTTATATCTCTTATATCTTATACCATTCGCAAAAAAATCTGCTTACTTTCTTTGATAGCTTGGATACACTTTCCTACGACAACTCCTTCGATACGAAGTGCCCTGGTCTAAACAACAACAAAAATCACAAAAATCATACATTATACCCCCATCGATCTTCACTATAAAAATTTCAAGCCTTCCAATCACTTTCGACTATTAAAAAGGGCACTAGGCCTTTCAATTTCCAATCGAATGAGCCCTTTTTCCTTTTTGAGTTTCTACGATAACGCGTTCTATAAAAACCTTATATCCCCCAGGGCATAACCTACAACCCTTGCCCTGAAGGCTGTAGGGGAGTGTCCTCCTCAAAAACATAATTTCTATCTGGAAATCAACAACGCTGAACAAAATGGCTATCTACAAATTTTGATTGGATGTGTCTGGGAAAAATGTGGGCGAGATAGGGGGGTTATTTGCCCTCAAATCACTTTCGACTATTAAAATGGGCACTAGACCTTTGAATTGACAATCGAATGAGCCCTTTTTTAAGTTTCTACTATAAAGATTTCAATAAAAACTTAAATATCCCCAGGGCATAACTTATAGACATTGCCCTGATGACTGTGGGGGGAGTGTCTTGCTCAAAGGTATAATTTCCTGAACTTTAAACTGCGTGGAACAAAATGGAAATGTTAAAATTTTGATTGGATGTGTTTGGGAGAATGGTGGGCGTGGAAGGGGTGTTAGTTGCCTTCCAATCCCTTTTGACTATGAAAAAGGGCTCTATCCATTGTAATTTACAAGCAAACAAGCCCTTTCTGAAGTTTCCAGGAAAAGCATACTAAAAAAATCTTAATTACGCCCAGGGCATAACTTAGAACCCTTGCCCTGAGGGCTATGAGGGGGTTGTCATCCTCAAAGAACTAATTTACAGAACTTAAAACTACAAAACTATAGAACTTAACTGGTGGGCTTGGAAGGGGTGTTAGTGCCTTCCAATCACTTTCGACTTTTAAAAAGGACACAAGCAACTGCAATTTACAATTGAATGAGCTCTTTTCGAAGTTTCTGCGACAACTTCTTCGATACGAAGTGCCCTGCTCTAAAGGAAAAAAATAATAAATAATACACTGTGCCAACATCGTTCTTATATGCCCTCAGGATATAACTTAAAATCCCTGCCCTGAGGGTTGTGGGGGAGTGTTCTCCTCAAAAACATATTTTCTATCTGGAAATCAACTACGCTGAACAAAATGCCTATCTAAAAATTCTGATTGGATGTGTTTGGGGGAATGATGGGCGTAGAGGGGGGGGGGGCTAGTTGCCCTCCAATCACTTTCGACTATTAAAAAGGGCACTAGCCCTTTTAATTTCCAATCGAATGAGCTTTTTTTGAAGTTTCTACGACAACGCCTTCTATAAAACCTTATATGCCCCCAGGGCATAACTTACATCCCTTGCCCTGAAGGTTGTGGGACAGTGTCCTCCTCAAAAACATAATTTCTATCTGCAAATCTACTACGCTGAGCAAAATGGCTATCTCAAAATTTTTATTGGATGTGTTTCGGGAAATGGTGGGCGTGGAAGGGGTAGTAGTTGCCTTCCAATCACTTTCGACTATTAAAAAGGGCCCAAGCCACTCCAATTTCAAAATTGAGTGAGCCCTTTTCGAAGTTCCTACGACAATTTCTTCAATACGAAGTGACTTGCTCTAAAGGAAAAAATAATAAATAATACATTGTGCCAACATCGTTCTTTACTTAGGCAGCGCTATTGCGCTGTCTATGCTTCTCTTGGCTTTGCTTAAGAAAACTATATTTACCAGTTCAATAAAATTGATACGAGCTTATAAATGTTTTCAAGCTAAACTTTTCGTTGATCTTATCCATTGAAGACCTTTTTTATGTCCTTTTTTTCACTGTAACCTCTAGCAATCGTTTTGGAGTTACGGACCCCTCAAGTACAAAATCGGTGGTTTAATTTCAGAGTCAGGGTCTTAATTATCACGGGTCGTGCCTTGCAAATGATTCAACTAATCTTAGATAAACATGCCGCCAAACCAATTAAAATACGTCAAAAAACTTTTTGAAACATAGGGAAAAGGCACAATAAAAGAGGACTTGAATGAATTAATGATTTTATTCAGTGATTAAACCCGTACAGAGTATTTAACAATCTCATCTACAAAATAGAGCATAAAATATCTGAAACTGAAAAACAAAATACTACAAGAAATAAAGAAAATCAATGAATAGACAACATTTATTAATAGAAAGTAAATGAAGGGGAAAAGGAAGAAGAAGAAGAATAAAGAAAAAAATATACAATATCCAGTCTCTTTGTCCGGTTCAAATATTCTAAATTAACATACCAGGTCTCTTTAATAAAACAGATAACATTAATATTAAAAATACCAGAGTAATAAAACTCTTGTAATTTAAATTGCATTTCGGTTCTTTCATTTTCAAAAAAATTACGCTCAAAAAGATAATGATACAGTTTCTTCATCACCGATGTGACATGCTCTAGAGCAGCGATGTTCAACATTTTCACTTGAAATTTTAAACCATTTTTCTGAAATTTTCAGTCATTTTTACCCATTTTTCTTGAAATTTAATAGATTCTGCAGCCCAACCATGACGGTTGCCTACCATGAAGGTAGGAAAATGAAAAAAATGTAACATGTCATGGAGAGTAAAGCATTAAAGCAGCCATGGACGTGACTGATGGAGGTAGGATTTAGCCAAGGAGGCAGGGTTCACTTACCATAAAGGTAGAAAAATTAAAAACTGTAACATGCCATGGAACTTAAAGCATTAAAGCAGTAATGGAGGTGACCGACAGTAGAGAGGGGGGTACCAGCGCGATCACTCACCCCTGCTGCCACCTACAACTTTTTTACATAGTTTAATGAGGACAGGGTCAATGACCTCTTTCTCCATGACCTCTTTCTCCAGGTGTGTTTTTGGCACGCCCCCAGCGAATGTCAATGTTGTTATTGTTTCCGAGGCAAAATGCCAAGGTCAATGTTGTTGTTGTTTTGAACAGAGTAATTAGAGAGAACACGTGGTTAATGGGGTCAATGTTGTTGTCGTTCGAAGCAAAGTTAATGACACTTCCTTCCTGTTCGAGGCAGATGTTATGATCCAGAAATAGTATTGTTATTGTTGTTTCCAAGCCAAATGTTACGAGTTCCCGGGAAACACTTAATTAATGTCCGATAGATGACGTCAAGTTAATTAATGTCTTTGATACATTTCCAAAGAGAATTGTCTCCGAGAAGCAGTTAGATCACACATGATGTCATGATTGATTGATTGACACAAAAGGGGAATTAATTTGTTGTTCTAAAGAGAATTGATTCACGAAAGGGAAATTAATTTGGACTTCTAACAAGAGAATCGTTTCCGAGCAAATGTTTTGATCTTAGCGCGCGAAAAGGTTTCCAAATAATTTGAAATAAGCCAGCGCAGAGATGCCAAACAAAAGGAACATGCTGAAATTCCATTTAGGGATAATTTTGGCGAAACCGTTTTAGCTATTTTATGGAACTATTTCGGCGAAACAGCTAGAGACATTTTAAGAGATGATTTTAGAAGAGATTTGGGAAGAGAATTTGAATGTGGTCATTATAATACACTAGTTTCAATTGGACAGTGTTGTGAGGTCCTCTACCCCAACCCCAAAGGTTCCGATCCCCCAACCACAACCCCGAAGGAAGCCACCGGGCCTCAAAGGTTCTCTGGGCTTCCAAAGGACCCCCGGACCCCCAAAGACCCTCACCCAGTCCCCAAAGGTCCCCAGGCACCCAAAGGGCCCCAGACCCCAAAAAGGCCATACCCGAGCCCCAAAGGCCCTCCCCCGTGCCCAAAGGTACACCCGACCCCCAAAAGCCAACCCCCGACCCCAAAGGTCCACCAGAACCCCAACAGCCCTCCCCGGGTCCCCAACAGCCCTCCACCGGTCCCCACCGGCCCTCCCCGGGCGCCCAGGGCCCCCAAAGGGTCCCGATTACTCTACCCCTACCCCGAAGGAAGCCTCCGGTCCTCAAAGGTCCCCCAGGCTCCCAAAGGCCCTCACCTGGTCCCCAAAGGTCCACCGGGCTCCCAAAGGGACCCCAGACCCCCAACGGACCCACCGGGCCCCAAAGGGCCCAATCCGTGCTCAAGGGCCCCCCCGGACCCCCAAAGGTCCTCCACCAGTCCCCAAAGGCCCTCTCCCGGTCCCAAAGGTCCATCGGGCACCTAACGGCCCCCAGCCCCGACCACGGCCTGACCCTCGCCCCCAAAGGGACGCCACCAGTCCCCACAGGCCCGCACCCGGTCCAAACGGTCCACCAGGCTCCCAAAGGGCCCCAGCCCCGAAAAAGACCCTACCCGAGCCCCCCCAAAGACCCTCACCTGGCCCCACAGGGCCCACAGATGCCCCACCGCCCTCCCCCGGACCCCCAAGGCACTCCCCGGGCGCCCAGGGCTCCCAAAGGACCAAGTGTACTCTCCCCCTACCCAGACGGAGGCCGCCGGGCAAAAAAGATCCAACAGGCTCAAGCCGGTCCCAGTTGCCCACCACATACCAACCCGTGGCCCCCACAGATCCACCGGGCTCCCAAATTGCCACACTGACCCCCAAAGCGTCCCACGGACCCCCACGGTCCACCCCCGCTCCTCACGGAAAGCCCCCACCCCCCAGGGACCCACCGGACCCCCCAGGGCCCAATCGGTGCTAAAAGGGCTCCCCGGACCCCCAAAGGCCCTCACCCGGTCCTCAAAGGTCCACCGGGCTCCCAAAGGACCAGTCGGTCCTCAAGGACCCTCTCAGACGTGCAAAGACCCTCCCCAGGCCCCCAAAGGCCCATCCCGGTCCCCAAAGGTCCCCTCCGGCTCCCATATGACCACCCCACCCCTCAAGGGCCCCTGGATCCCCAAACGCCCTCCCCGGACCCCTCCAAAGAGCCACCTCTCCCTTTTTAACACTTTTTATGGCTTTATTATATCCTTTTAGAACAAGTTCCTTTCATAATGTCCCTCCTAAACCCATTTTCCAACTTGAAGTACTTATCTTTTTCACCCACTTTTCTCAATGAAAAAGAAATTAGTTTTTAATCAATTCTAATTTTCCAAATAATATAAAAATTTTCCACTTTAGTTCAGATCTGTCTCGAAGAGATGAAAAATTTAAAATACTGTTCCAAATTTTTCGCTGAAGATAAAAAAAGTTCAAGTTTTCTTCTGAATTTTACCAAAGAACGTGCTCCAATTCTAATTTCTCCAGAGAAAACAAAATCTTCCACTTCAGTTCTATATTTCACAAAGATATAAAGAAATTTAAAGTTCAAGTCAAAATTTTTCGGTGGAAGATAGAAAAAGTAATACCATACCTGTGAATATTTTCACGGAAGATAAAAAGTTCTAGTTCAATTTGAAATTTCCTCAACGAAGTGAAGAAAGGTTCAAGTTCTCTTCTGAAATTTAACAAAGAACAAAATTCAATTCTAATTTCACCAGAGAAAATAAAAATATTCCACTTCAGTTCTTTATTTCACAAAGACATAAAGAAATTTAAAGTACAATTCTAAATTTTTCGGTGGAAGATAGAAAAAGAAATACCATACGTGTGATTATTTTCCCGAAAGATAAAAAGTTCTAGTTCAATTTACAGTTTCCTCAATGAAGTCAAGGAAAGTTCAAGTTCTCTTCTGAATTTTACTAAAGAACAAAATTCAATTCTAATTTCACCAGAGAAAATAAAAATCTTCCACTTCAGTTCCTTATTTCGCAAAGACATAAAGAAATTTAAAGTTCAATTCTAAATTTTTCGATGGAAGATAGAAAAAGCAATACCATACTTGTGAATATTGTCCCGGAAGATAAACAGGTCTAGGTCACTGTACAGTTTCCTCAAAGAAGTCAAGGAAAGTTCAAGGTCTCTTCTGAATTTTACTAACGAACATGCTTCAATTCTAATTTTTTCAGAGAAAACAAAAATCTTCCACTTCAGTTCTCTATTTCGCAAAGACATAAAGAAATTTAAAGTTAAATTCTAAATTTTTAGGTGTAAGATAGAAAAAGTAATAGAATACCTGTGAATATTTTCCCGGAAGATAAAAAGTTCTACTTCAATTTACAATGTCCTCAACGAAGTGAAGAAATGTTCAAGTTCTCTTCTGAATTTTACCAAGGAACATGCTTCAATTCTAATTTTTTCAGAGAAAATAAAAATCTTCCACTTCAGTTCTTTATTTCACTAAGACATAAAGAAATTTAAAGTTCAATTCTAAATTTTTCGGTGGAATATAGAAAAAGCAATACCATACTTTATGAATATTTTCCCGGAAAATAAAAAGTTCTAGTTCAATTTACAATTTCCTCAACGAAGTGAAGAAAGGTTCAAGTTCTCTTCTGAATTTTACTAAAGAACAAAATTCAATTCTAATTTCACCAGAGAAAATAAAAATCTTACACTACAGTTCTTTATTTCACAAAGACATAAAGAAATTTAAAGTTCAATTCTAAATTTTTCGGTGGAAGATAGAAAAATGGTGGAAGATAGAAAAAGTAATACCAGACCTGTGAATATTTCCCCGGAAGATAAAAAGTTCTAGTTCAATTTAAAATTTTCTCAATGAAGTCAAGGAAAGTTCAAGTTCTCTTCTGAATTTTACCAAAGAACACGCTTCAATTCTAATTTTTTCAGAGAAAACAAAAATCTTCCACTTTAGTTCTTTATTTCGCAAAGACATAAAGAAATTTAAAGTTCAATTCTAATTTTTTCGGAGGAAGATAGAAAAAGTAATAACATACTTGTTAATATTTTCCCGGAAGATAAATAGTTCTAGTTCAATTTAAAATTTTCTCGACGAAGTGAAGAAAAATTCAAGTTCTCTTCTGAATTTTACCAAAGAATAAAATTCAATTCAAAGATCACCATAGACAACAAAAAACGAACACGTCAGTAAAGGATTTAACAAAGACATAAATAAATCTAAATTACTAGTCTACGTTTTTATGTTGTAGATAGAAAAAGCCATACCATACTTGTGAATATTTTCCCGGAAATGCAAATGATCTCGATCTAATTAAAATTTCATCCATGACGTAAAGGACATTACAAGTTATCTTCTGAATTTTACCAAAGAATAAAATTCAATTCTACTCTCACCAGATAAAATAAAAATCTTCCACTTCAGTTCTTTATTTCACAAAGACATAAAGAAATTTAAAGTACAATTCTAAATTTTTCGGTGGAAGATAGAAAAAGTAAGACCATACGTGTGAATATTTTTACGGAAAATATAAAGTTCTAACTCAAAGTACAGATTCCTCAATGAACTAAAGGAAAGTTCAAGTTCTCTTCTGAATTTTAACAAAGAATACGCTGCAATTCTAATTTTTTCAGAGAAAACAAAAATCTTCATCTTCAGTTCTTTATATCACAAAGACATAAAGAAATTTAAAGTGCAATTCTAATTTTTCGGTGGAAGATAGAAAAGCAATACCATACTTGTGAATATTTTCCCGGAAAATAAAAAGTTCTAGTTCAATTTAAAATTTCCTCAACGAAGTGAAGAAAAGTTCAAGTTCTCTTCTGAATTTTACTAAAGAACAAAATTAAATACTAATTTCACCAGAGAAAATAAAAATCTTCCACTTCAGTTCTCTATTTCACAAAGACATAAAGAAATTTAAAGTTAAATTATAAATTTTTCGGTGGAAGATAGAAAAAGTAATACCAAACCTGTGAATATTTTCACGGAAGATAAAAAGTTCTAGTTCAAATTAAAATTTTCTAAAATAATTAAAGGAAAGTTCAAGTTCTCTTCTTAATTTTATCAAAGAACACACTTCAATTCTAATTTCTCCAGATAAAATAAAAATCTTCCACTTCAGTTCCTTATTTCGCAAACACATAAAGAAATTCAAAGTTCAATTCTAAATTTTTCGATGGAAGATAGAAAAAGTAATACCATACTTGTGAATATTTACACGGAAGATAAAAAGTTCTATTTCAATTTACAATTTCCTCAATGAAGTCAAGGAAAGTTCAAGTTCTCTTCTGAATTTTACCAAAGAACATGCTTCAATTCTAATTTTTTCAGAGAAAACAAAAATCTTCCACTTCAGTTCTTTATTTCACAAAGACATGAAGAAATTTAAAGTACAATTCTAAATTTTTCGGTGGAAGATAGAAAAAGTAATACCATACTTGTGAATATTTTCCCGGAAGATAAAAAGTTCTAGTTCAATTTAAAATTTTCTCAACGAAGTGAAGAAAAATTCAAGTTCTCTTCTGAATTTTACCAAAGAATTAAATTCAATTCTAATTTCACCAGAGAAAATAAAAATCTTCCACTTCAGTTCCTTATTTCACAAAGACATAAAGAAATTTAAAGTTCAATTCTAAATTTTTCGGTGGAAGATAGAAAAAGTAATACCATACTTGTGAATATTTTCCCGGAAGATAAAAAGTTCTAGTTCAATTTACAGTTTCCTCAATGAAGTCAAGGAAAGTTCAAGTTCTCTTCGGAATTTTACCAAAGAACAAAATTCAATTCTAATTTCACCAGAGAAAATAAAAATCTTCCACTTCAGTTCTTTATTTCACAAAGACATAAAGAAATTTAAAGTTCAATTCTAAATTTTTCTGTGGAAGATAGAAAAAGTAATAGCATACTTGTGAATATTTTCCCGGAAGATAAAAAGTTCTAGTTCAATTTACAGTTTCCTCAATGAAGTCAAGGAAAGTTCAAGTTCTCTTCTGAATTTTACCAAAGAACACGCTTCAATTCTAATTTTTTCAGAGAAAACAAAAATCTTCCACTTCAGTTCTTTATTTCACAAAGACATAAAGAAATTTAAAGTACAATTCAAATTTTTCGGTGGAAGATAGAAAAAGCAATACCATACTTGTGAATATTTTCCCGGAAAATAAAAGTTCTAGTTCAATTTACAATTTCCTCAACGAAGTGAAGAAAGGTTCAAGTTCTCTTCTGAATTTTACTAAAGAACAAAATTCAATTCTAATTTCACCAGAGAAAATAAAAATCTCCCACTTCAGTTCTCTATTTCACAAAGACATAAAGAAATTTAAAGTTCAATTCTAAATTTTTCGGTGGAAGATAGAAAAAGTAATACCATACCTGTGAATATTTTCACGGAAGATAAAAGTTCTAGTTCAATTTAAAATTTTCTCAACGAAGTCAAGGAAAGTTGAAGTTCTCTTCTGAATTTTCTCAATGAACACAATTCAATTCTACTTTCACCAGAAAAAATAAAAATCTTCCACTTCAGTGCATTATTTCTCAAAGACATAAAGAAATTCAAAGTTCAATTCTAAATTTTTCGATTGAAGATAGAAAAATTAATACCCTACTTGTGAATATTTTCACGGAAGATAAAAAGTTCTAGTTCATTTTAAAATTTTCTCAACGAAGTCAAGTAAAGTTCAAGTTATCTACTGAACTTTACCAAATAACACTCGTCATTTCTAATTTTTCAGAGAAAACAAAAATCTTCCACTTCAGTTCTTTATTTCACAAAGACATAAAGAAATTTAAAGTTCTATTCTAATTTTTCGGTGGGTGATAGAAAAATTAATGCCATACTTGTGATTATTTTCACGGAAGATAAAAAGTTCTACTTCAATTTTAAATTTCCCCGGAAGATAAAAAGTTCTAGTTCAACTTGCTATATTATCTTTGTGAAAACACACAAACTCAGAAAAAATGTTCAATGTTCCTTTAGTACCTATGCAATTAGACTAAAAATGAAGATATTTATGCAGAGTTTCAACTCGCTATGGCTAAGTTTGCTAAAAACAAGCTATTTTCTTGCGAAAACACACACAATCAGAAAAAATGTTCAATGTTCCTTAAGCACCTACGCACTTAGACTTAAATGAAGATATTTATGCAGAGTTTCAACTCGATATGTCTAAGTTTTCTAAAAACAAGCTATTTTCTTGCGAAAACACACGAAATCAGAAAAAATATTGTTAGGTTAGGTTAAGTTAGATTAGGTCAGGTTAGCCTACGTACGCGCGCATATAGGTTAAGTTATGTTAGATTAAGTTAGATTAGGTTAAGTTCGGTTAGGTTAAGTTAGGTTAGGCTAGGTTAGCCTACGTACGCGCGCGTATGTAGGCTAACCTAGCCTAACCTAACTTAATCTAACCTAAACGAACCTAACTTAGCCTAATCTAACGTAATCGGACCAAACGGAACCGATATGCGCGCGGACGTAGGCTAACCTGACCTAATCTAACCTAACATAACCTAACAATATTTTTTCTGATATAGTGTGTTTTCACAAGAAAATAGCTTGTTTTTATCAAACTTAGCCATATAGAGTTGAAACTCTGCATAAATATCTTCATTTAAGCCTAATTGCGTAGGTGCTTAAGGAACATTGAACATTTTTTCTGATTTTGTGTGTTTTCGCAAGAAAATAGCTTGTTTTTAGCAAACTTAGCCACAGCGAGTTGAAACTCTGCATAAATATCTTCATTTTTAGTCTAAGTGCATAGGTACTAAAGGAATATTGAGCATTTTTTCTGAGTTTGTGTGTTTTCACAAAGATAATAGCAAGTTGAACTAGAACTTTTTATCTTCCGGGGAAATTTAAAATTGAAATAGAACTTTTTATCTTCCGTGAAAATAATCACAAGTATGGCATTAATTTTTCTATCACCCACCAAAAAATTAGAATTGAAATTTAAATTTCTTTATGTCTTTGTGAAATAAAGAAATGAAGTGGAAGATTTTTGTTTTCTCTGAAAAAATTAGAATTGAAGAGTGTTCTTTTGTAGAGATCAGAAGAGAACTTGAACTTTCCTTGACTTCGTTGAGAAAATTTTAAAATGAACTAGAACTTTTTATCTTCCTTGAAAATATTCACAAGTATGGTATTACTTTTTCTATCTTCCATCGAAAATTTTAGAATTGAACTTTGAATTTCTTTATGTCTTTGCGAAATAAGGAACTGAAGTGGAAGATTTTTATTTTCTCTGGAGAAATTAGAATTGAAGTGTGTTCATTGATAAAATTCAGAAGAGAACTTGAACTTTCCTTGAATTCGTTGAGGAAATTTTTAATTGAACTAGAACATTTTATCTTCCGTGAAAATTTTCAGAAGTATGGTATTACTTTTTCTATCTTCCACCGAAAAATTTAGACTTGTACTTTAAATTTCTTTATGTCTTTGTGAAATAAAGAACTGAAGTGGGAGATTTTTATTTTCTCTGGTGAAATTAGAATTGAATTTTGTTCTTTAGTAAAATTCAGAAGAGAACTTGAACCTTTCTTCACTTCGTTGATGAAATTGTAAATTGAACTAGAACTTTTTATTTTCCGGGAAAATATTCACAAGTATTGTATTGCTTTTTCTATCTTCCACCGAAAAATTAGAATTGTACTTTAAATTTCTTTATGTCTTTGTGAAATAAAGAACTGAAGTGGAAGATTTTTGTTTTCTCTGTATAAATTAGAATTGAAGCGTGTTCTTTGGTAAAATTCAGAAGAGAACTTGAACTTTCCTTGACTTCATTGAGGAAACTGTAAATTGAACTAGAACTTTTTATCTTCCTGGAAAATAATCACATGTATGCTATTACTTTTTCTAACTTCCCCCTAGAACTTTAGAATTGAACTTTATATTTCTTTATGTCTTTGTGAAATAAAGAACTGAAGTGGAAGATTTTTATTTTCTCTGGTGAAATTAGAATTGAATTTTGTTCTTTAGTAAAATTCCGAAGAGAACTTGAACTTTCCTTGACTTCATTGAGGAAATTTTAAATTGAACTAGAGCATTTTATCTTCCGGGAAAATATTCACAAGTATGGTATTACTTTTTCTATCTTCCACCGAAAAATTAAGAATTGAACTTTAAATTTCTTTATGTCTTTGTGAAATAAAGAGCTGAAGTGGAAGATTTTTATTTTCTCTGGTGAAATTAGAATTGAATTTTATTCTTTGGTAAAATTCAGAACAGAACTTGAATTTTTCTTCACTTCGTTGAGAAATTTTGAAATTGAACTAGAACTTTTTATCTTCCGGGACAAAATTCACAAGTAAGGTATTACTTTTTATATCTTCCACCGAAAAATTTAGAATTGAACTTTAAATTTCTTTATGTCTTTGTGAAATAATGAACTAAAGTGGAAGATTTTTGTTTTCTCTGAAAAAATTAGAATTGAAGCATGTTCTTTGGTAAAATTCAGAAGAGAACTTGAACTTTCCTTGACTTCATTGAGAAAATTTTAAATTGAACTAGAACTTTTTCTCGTCCGGGAAAATATTCACAAGTATGGTATTACTTTTTCTATCTTCCATCGAAAAATTTAGAATTGAACTTTGAATTTCTTTATGTCTTTGTGAAATAAGGAACTTAAGTGGAATATTTTTATTTTATCTGGAGAAATTAGAATTGAAGTGTGTTCATTGTGAAAATTCAGAAGAGAACTTGAACTTTCCTTGACTTCGTTGAGAAAATTTTAAATTGAACTAGAACTTTTTATCTTCAGTGAAAATAATCACAGGTATTGTATTACTTTTTCTATCTTCAACCGAAAAATTTAGAATTGAACTTTAAATTTCTTTATGTCTTTGTGAAATAGAGAACTGAAGTGGAAGATTTTTATTTTCTCTGGTGAAATTAGTATTGAATTTTTTTATTTAGTAAAATTCAGAAGAGAACTTGAACTTTACTTCACTTCTTTGAGGAAAATTTAAATTGAACTAGAAATTTTTATTTTCCGGGAAAATATTCACAAGTATGGTATTGATTTTTCTATCTTCCACCGAAAAATTAGAATTGTACTTTAAATTTCTTTATGTCTTTGTGAAATAGAGAACTGAAAAGGAAGATTTTTGTTTTCTCTGAAAAAATTAGAATTGAAGCGTGTTCTTTGGTAAAAATCAGAAGAGATCTTGAACTTTCCTTGACTTCATTGAGGAAACCGTAAAGTGAAATAGAACTTTTTATTTTCCGGGAAAATATTCACAGGTATGGTATTACTTTTTCTATCTTCCACCGAAAAATTTAGAATTGAACTTTAAATTTCTTTATGTCTTTGTGAAATAAAGAACTGAAGTGGAAGATTTTTATTTTCTCTGGTTAAAATAGAATTGAATTTTGTTCTTTGGTAAAATTCAGAAGAGAACTTGAACTTTCCTTGACTTCGTTGAGGAAAGTGTAAATTGAACTAGAACTTTTTATTTTCCGGGAAAATATTCACATGTATGGTATTGCTTTTTCTATCTTCCACCGAAAAATTTAGAATTGAACTTTAAATTTCTTTATGTCTTTGTGAAATAAAGAACTGAAGTGGAAGATTTTTGTATACTCTGTTTAAATTAGAATTTAATTTTATTCTTTGGTAAAATTCAGAAGAGACCTTGAATCTTTCTTCACTTCGTCGAGAAAATTTTATATTTAACTAGAAATTTTTATCTTCCGGGACAATATTCACAAGTATGGTATTACTTTTTCTATCTTCCTCCGAAAAATTTAGAATTGTACTTTAAATTTCTTTATGTCTTTGTGAAATAAAGAACTGAAGTGGAAGATTTTTGTTTTCTCTGAAAAAATTAGAATTGAAGCGTGTTCTTTGGTAAAATTCAGAAGAGAACTTGATCTTTCCTTGACTTCATTGAGGAAACTGTTAATTGAACTAGAACTTTTTATCTTCCGGGAAAATATTCACAAGTATGGTATTACTTTTTCTAACTTCCACCGAAAAATTTAGAATTGAACTTTAAATTTCTTTATGTCTTTGTGAAATAGAGAACTGAAGTGGAAGATTTTTATTTTCTCTGGTGAAATTAGAATTGAATTTTGTTCTTTAGTAAAATTCAGAAGAGAACTTGAACCTTTCCTCACTTCATTGAGGAAATTTTAAATTGAACTAGAACTTTTTATTGTCCGGGAAAATATTCACAAGTATGGTATTGCTTTTTCTATCTTCCACCGAAAAATTTAGAATTGAACTTTAAATTTCTTTATGTCTGTGACATAAAGAACTGACGTGGAAGAGTTTTGTTTTCTCTGATAAAATTAGAATTGAATCATGTTCTTTGGTAAAATTCAGAAGAGAACTTGAATTTTTCTTCACTTCGTTGAGAAAATTGTAAATTGAACTAGAACTTTTTATCTTCCTTTGAAATGATCACAGTTTTGTTATTACTTTTTCTATCGTTCACCGAAAAATTTAGAATTGAACATTAAATTTATTCATGTCTTTGTGAAATAAATAACTTAAGTTGAAGATTTTTATTTTATCTGAAAATATTATACTAGTATAATATTCTGTAGTAAAATTCAGACAAGAACTTGAAATTTACTTGACTTCATTGAGGAAATTGCAAATTGAAATAGAACTTTTTATATTCCGGGAAAATATTCACAAGTATGGTATTACTTTTTCTATCTTCCATCGAAAATTTTAGAATTGAACTTTGAATTTCTTTATGTCTTTGCGAAATAAGGAACTGAAGTGGAAGATTTTTATTTTCTCTGGTGAAATTAGAATTGAATTTTGTTCTTTAGTAAAATTCAGAAGAGAACTTGAACTTTACTTGACTTCATTGAGTAAACTGTAAATTGAAATAGAACTTTTTATCTTCCGGGGAAATATTCACACGTATGGTATTACTTTTTCTATCTTCCACCGAAAAATTTAGAATTGTAATGTAAATTTATGTATGTCTTTGTGAAATAGAGAACTGAAGTGGAAGATTTTTATTTTCTCTGTTTAAATTAGAATTGAATTTTGTTCTGTAGTAAAATTCAGAAGAGAACTTGAACCTTTCTTCACTTCGTTGAGGAAATTGTAAATTGAACTAGAACTTTTTATTTTCCGTGAAAATATTCACAAGTATGGTATTACTTTTTCTATCTTCCACCGAAAAATTTAGAATTTAACTTTAAATTTCTTTATGTCTATGTGAAATATAGAACTGAAGTGGAAGATTTTGTTTTCTCTGGAGAAATTAGAATTGGAGCACGTTCTTTGGTAAAATTCAGAAGAAAACTTGAACTTTTTTTATCTTCTGCGAAAAATTTGGAACAGTATTTTAAATTTTTCATCTCTTCGAGACAGATCTGAACTAAAGTGGAAAATTTTTATATTATTTGGAAAATTAGAATTGATTAAAAACTAATTTCTTTTTCATTGAGAAAAGTGGGTGAAAAAGATAAGTACTTCAAGTTGGAAAATGGGTTTAGGAGGGACATTATGAAAGGAACTTGTTCTAAAAGGATATAATAAAGCCATAAAAAGTGTTAAAAATGGAGAGGGGGTTCTTTGGAGGGGTCCGGGGAGGGCGTTTGGGGATCCAGGGGCCCTAGAGGGGTGGAGTGGTCATATGGGAGCCCGAGGGGACCTTTGGGGACCGGGATGAGCCTTTGGGGGTCTGGGGAGGGTCTTTGCACGTCTGAGAGGGTCCTTGAGGACCGACTGGTCCTTTGGGAGCCCGGTGGACCTTTGAGGACCGGGTGAGGGCCTTTGGGGGTCCGGGGAGCCCTTTTAGCACCGATTGGGCCCTTTGGGGCCCGGTGGGTCCGTTGGGGGTCTGGGCGACCCTTGAGGACCTGGGGAGGACCTTTGGGGTCCGGGGGACCCGGTGGGGGTCCGGTGGTCCCTTTGGGAGCCCGGTGGACCGGTGGGGACCAGGTGAGGGCCTTTGGGGGTCCAGTGGGTCCTTTGGGAGCCTGGGGGACCTTTGAGGACCGGAGGCTTCCTTCTGGGTTGGGGTAGAGTAATCGGGGCCCTTTGGGAGCCCTGGGAGCCCGGGGAGGGCCTTTGGGGACCGGGGGAGGGCATTTGGGGGTCTGGTGGACCTATGGGGACAGGAGAGGGCCGTTGGGGGGCTCGGGTATGGTCTTTTTCGGGACTGGGGCCCTTTGGGTGCCTGGTGGACCTTTGGGACCGGGTGAGGGCCTTTGGGGACTGGTGGAGGACCTTTGGGGGCTCGGGTATGGCCGTTTGAGGGTTTGGGGCCCTTTGGGGGCCGGGTGGACCTTTGGGACCGGGAGAGGGCCTTTGGGGACTGGTGGAGGACCTTAGGGGGTCCGGGGGGGCCCTTGAGCACGGATTGGGCCCTTTGGGGCCCGGTGGGTCCGTTGGGGGTCTGGGGTCTCTTTGGGAGCACGGTGGTCCTTTGGGACCGGGTGAGGGCCTTTGGGAGCCTGGGGGACCTTTGAGGACCGGAGGCTTCCTTCGGGGTAGGGGTAGAGCAATCGGGGCCCTTTGGGAGCCCTGGGAGCCCGGGGAGGGCCTTTGGGGACCGGGGGAGGGCCTTTGGGGACCGGGGGAGGGATTTTGGGTTTGGGGTGGACATTTGGGGACGGGGGAGGGCTTTTGGGGGTATGGTGGACCTTTGGGGACCGGGGAGGGCCTTTGGGGCTCGGGTATGGCCTTTTTAGAGTCTGGGGCCCTTGGGGTGCCTGGGCCCCTTTGGGGACTGGGTGAGGGTCTTTGGGGGGCCGGGGGGGGGTCCTTTGGAAGCCCCGAGAACCTTTGAGGCCCGGAGACTTCCTTGGGGGTTGGGGTAGGGGGATCGGAACCTTTGAGGTTGGGGTAGAGGACCTCACAACACTGTTCAATTGAAACTTGTGTATTATAACGACCACACTCAAATTCTCTTCCAAAATCTCTTCTAAAATCATATTTTATAATGTCTCTAGCTGTTTCGCCGAGATAATTCCATAAAATAGCTAAAACGGTTTCGCCAAAATTATCCCTAAACGGAATTTCAGCATGTTCCTTTTGTTTGGCATCCCTGCGCTGGCTTATTTCAAATTATTTGGAAACCTTTTCGCGCGCTAAGATCAAAACATTTGCTCGGAAACGATTCTCTTGTTAGAAGTCCAAATTAATTTCCCTTTCGTGAATCAATTCTCTTTAGAACAACAAATTAATTCCCCTTTTGTGTCAATCAATCAATCATGACATCATGTGTGATCTAACTGCTTCTCGGAGACAATTCTCTTTGGAAATGTATCAAAGACATTAATTAACTTGACGTCATCTGTCGGACATTAATTATCTGTTTCCCGGGAACTCGTAACATTTGGCTTGGAAACAACAATAACAATACTATTTCTGGATCATAACATCTGCCTCGAACAGGAAGGAAGTGTCATTAACTTTGCTTCGAACGACAACAACATTGACCCCATTAACCACGTGTTCTCTCTATTTACTCTGTTCAAAACAACAACAACATTGACCTTGGCATTTTGCCTCGGAAACAATAACAACATTGACATTCGCTGGGGGCGTGCCAAAAACACACCTGGAGAAAGAGGTCATGGAGAAAGAGGTCATTGACCCTGTCCTCATTAAACTATGTAAAAAAGTTGTAGGTGGCAGCAGGGGTGAGTGATCGCGCTGGTACCCCCCTCTCTACTACCGACGGAGGTAGGGTTTAGCCACTGAGGTAGGGTTTGTCACCCATGCAGGTAGACAAATAAAAAAAAAAATGTCACATGCCATGTAGATTAAAGCATTAAAGCAACCATGGAGGTGACCGATGGAGGTAAGGTTTGCCTACCCTGAAGGTAGGAAAATGAAAAATTGTAACATTCCATGAAGATTAAAGCATTAAATCAGCCACGGAGGTAGGGTTTACCTACCATAGAGTTAGGCAAATAAAAAAAAAGTAACATGCCATGGAGATTAAAGCATAAAAGCAGCCATGGAGGTAGGGTTTAGCCATGGAGGTAGGGTTTGCCTGCCATGAAGGTAGGAAAATGAAAAAAAAACGAGTTGTTTCATGTTTGACGACTTTTCGTATTCAAGTTTTGTTTCATGTTTCAGAAATAGTAGCATAGGGGTTAGATCAAAATTATACATAAAAGCTAGCTTTATTACCCTAAATCTGCGAACCATTTCTAAACGAGTCGACGGGTAAATAAAACTGTATACATGATTAAAACAAAAAAAAGAAAATTAACTTCAGCATTAGTGTTTATGTATTCCACGCACTAGAAAAAGGCCTCAAATACTGAAAACGAATGCATTTATACATATATATCTTATTATTATGTATTTGGTATAAATTAACGTTTCCTAGCTATCCATTTCATTGAAACTTTCTTGTTTAGATTATGATGAAACCGTGGTAGGATTTTCTTCAAAATTAAAATTTCCTTTTATTTCGAAGACCAGTCTGTACCAAAAAATAAAAGGAAATTCCCATTTGTATAAATTTTCTAACCCGTTCATGCATAAAAAGATGTGTGATTTCATATGTTGCTTATGCCACGAAAGAAGAAAAATGCCATTGTGGTGCTTACGAGTACCACCTATTATCGCAATCTACGAGCCATTTCTAAACGAATCAAGGGCAAATTAAGTTGCATACATGACTTCAAAGCAAGTCCGTATCCATTTTTTTTTTGGGGGGGGGGGATGGGGTAAAGAAAACTGAAAAATGCATTAAAAAAATTTCTATTTGGATTTTGTTACGTTTCTACGAGATAAACGAAAATTACAGGGCGGAGGGGGGGACCCCCTTTGGATAGGTCCTTGCTTCTAAGAAAACGTATTTCAGCATTAGTGTTTATAGATTCCACGCATTTAAATAGTCTCAACTGCCTAACCTAGATTATATTATAAGTGTTTTCTTCATAATTGAAGAGCTTTATGGCGTTGAAAAGAGTCATATGAGAAAATCGGTATGTCTTTCAACGAGACTAAAACAGAGTTTATTTGGCTTTAATCGTAAAAGAAGTATTCCTCCCCCAACTTTGTGACAAGATAATAAAATCCTCTTCAATTATAGTGCACCTTGGTCTACCTGTGGGTTAGAATATTGAATCGGCTCGTCTTTTGTTAATAGATGATTTTACTAGTTAAGTCCGAAAAGCTTAGGGGGCAATTGCATATTCGAAAGCTTCATACCAGTCGACAGATTTGGGCCCAGCTATTTTTGGCGATGGTTACACCACACGTGTTGGCGCTCTCTCATTTTTGGGCTCTCCTTTCTGATGGGAATAAACGTGCAATTTGTTCTTTTTACTACCGTTTTTGTTAAGTCCTTTTGCACTTGCCTCCTTGGAAGCGTAGCGCAGCTATTAGCAGCCAATTATACCGGACCCGTACATGGGGTCCAGAAAAGACTAGAGAAGTTTAAGGAATTGCGTGATTCTTTGCAATATTAAGCGTCCATTTACTGTTCTGCTTGTATATATATTTGTGCATTTCTTATTTGATGTTGTTTTGTTGTTCCTATCTTTCCTTTTATCATTGCGCTAGTGACATTATGTCTTTTTAGTGGGACATAAAGTTCATTCATTCATTCAATTACCGAAAATTTCTATTCGTTTTAGTTGTACAGCAAATTAAGTACATAAATTTCAGTCGATTCCTAACCCCCTTCCCTATCCAGTCTATTTTTCAATAATATCCCAATTTCTCAGAACGACTTTCCTAGGTAAATCCAAAGAAAAACACTCGATTTGCAGCGAAAATTTCAAAGAAAAAAAAATTCATATGGAAGCTTTATTACCCAAATATGTGGACCAAAAAGTACCACGTAATAGGGCAATCAGCAAGCCATTCCAAACAAGTCAAAGCGTAAAAAACCTACATGCAAGACTTCTAAAAAAAAATGTTTTTTAACATTAGTATTTATATACTCCACGTATTTGTATGTTGTTGCTGTGCATTGTGTATAAATCTACGGTTCTTCGCAGTTCCTGCCTTAAAATTAGCCTATTCAGGTTAAACCAAGACCCTGGTAGTGCTGAAGGTTGACCCTGGTTGAATTGAAGTTATCAAGTATTTTGCAGTAGATTACATCAAGACATGACTAATTGTAGAAAGAGAAAAAGCCAAGACAGATAGTCCAAGTATTTGAGAGGCAAATGTTTAAATGGCTGCGATACGGGTAAATTGTACACATACATTACCAAAAATACCAATTTAGTTTACCTGTTTATGTATTTATAGTGACTAGGTAATTCCCGCCCCCCTCAGGCCCAATCTTTTTTTAAAAATTCAATTTACTTGAACAAAGGGCAAACCAAAGTATTTAAATATCCCGCTTAATTAAAAGTCTCAAATGCTAAACAAATAAAAAAAAACTGAATTCATGACTTCTAAGGAAATATATTTCAACATTGGTGTTGATATACCCAACGTATTTGAAAAGTTGTAAATGCTAAAAACTAATGTATTTGCACCTATGTATATTACTACTATGCGTTGCGTGTAAATATATGCTTCTTAGCGGTCCTTGTCATTGTAATTTTCCTGTTCTTGTTAAGCTAAGACCGTGGTAGGGTTTTCTTCTAAGTTATCTACTAAAGTATTCAACATCTTAGAACGAGTAGGGCAAACGCAAAGAAAAATAGAGTTTTGAACTAGGTTTTCAGTGAAAGTTTTTTTCAGCTTCTCAATATTTATTGTGTCCAGTTAATCTACTCCCCCCCCCCCCCATACAGTTCCCTCCTTAGACGGTTTCCAACCAGAAAAATTTTCCCTGTGTATAAAAATTTTCCTCAATCAAAATACGCTCATTTTGTAAAATTACCATTCGATCAAAACAGCCCCTGACTGGTCTTGTTTTTCATCCGTTAAGGTACAAGGAATTTTCATATACAAATGCGCTCCAATACATTCATGCATTCATTACATTCAATACATTCATTACATACACTCTTCTGATAACTTTAACCAGTTCTTTCTAGTCAAACCATAAATTCTTGATGACGGTTAGTCACCTGTAAGAGTTTGCTAAATGTTACAGATTCCTGATAAAATGTTACAAATTCTTCACACTGTTTTTATTTAATCTCTATGCTTTTAATTTTCTGAAAAAAAAAAAAAAATCAGAATTGTGAACCAGGAAACAAATCAGCCGAGTAGCAACCCATAACAAAGAGACATGAAAACAGTGCCTCAATAGAACTATCTGGTTAAACGTCATCCGTTTTATAACCAGTTCATTTTCGAGTCCACCTGCTTTTAAAGTGGAATTGTATGCGTGTTGTTCCCGAACACCATTCTCCTCTTAATAAAGAAAACGAAAAATAACATGACTTGTAAATACGACAGGGATTAATAATAAACTAACCAAAGTATTAAAACTGAAAGCGAAGAGCAAGCCTAAATTAATTAAATAATAATAATAAAAAAAAACAAGTTTTCTCAACTGAAAGTAAGGAGCAACATTGAAGCTCAGAGCAAACAGAACTTATTTCGTATATAAAGGGGTTGCCCCCATCTTCAAGACCTTGCTCTTCACATCATAACATTTTAAAGAAGCTTCCTGTTTTGATTAAACGGCCCTTGTGCTTCACAAGTCGTTCTTAAAAACTCGGGACAAACAGTCCAATTTTAGCGTATAGAGTAAGGTATTGAGGAGGGGGGGGCAACCCCTTGATATACAAAATAATTTATGTTTATTTTGAGTTTAATTGTTGCTCCTCACTTTCAATTGAAAAACTTTTTCTTTATTTAATTTGTCACAAGCACGAGCGCTAGCTGCACATGCTGCACATAGGCCCCCATGTTTTTGGGAGTGCCTTTGTAAGTTCATGAGCAGGCTATAATATAGGTGAAAGAATTTGTTTGTCATGTATTATATAGATGTATCTCATTTGTTATGTTTTATTCTTATTAATAAACCTAACTCGACTATAGTTGGATCTCTTGCAGCAAAACTCGCAACTAAAAGGGTAAAGATACGCACGTAAAGCAACATGTTGGTTGCGATGAGCAGATACAGCGAATGTTTAAATCATGAATCAATAATTCATAACAAAAATAAATAGAAACAAATAAATTTAGCAGTTAATTTTTAAAATATTTTACTTTAAGTATTTTAAAATATTGTGAAAATGTTAGTCAAACGTGCACCTTATTAAAAACAATCAACTAAACCATTACAAGTAATTATATTTATTTTGAATTATGTAACAGAATGGACAGTAAATAAAACAAAAATAAACCTATTACTTGAGGACAACAAATACAAATGATTTTCTAAAACGAAATTTCCCGTATAACAAAAAGAGTGAGGCAATTCCAAATTCTAAAGAAACTATGCTGAATTCAAGGAATTGTGCATAGTCCAACTCACTAGATATGCTTTGATTTTTCGACTTCTTATGTAATGTGATTTGCCATTTTTTAAACAAGCCCAAGAGTTTATGTGTACATTAATTTTTCTGATGGAATCATAAGTCTTACTACACAACTTACATCTAAATGGATTGCATCTGGGATGCAATCCACACGTTGCACATGGGCTACCATATTTTCTTATAGTGGAAATTCTGGCTGCAGAATTGGCAGCTGAAATAACTAGGATTTCCATGTAAAGCCACAAGCTGGTCACAATAAGAAGACACAGCGAATATTTCACTGCATTTTATAGCTGGAGGCTACTTCTTCTCTGAATTTATGTTGTTCTGGATTCCTTGTAGGGACTTGTTCAATGGTTTTCTAGATTTCTTCTGGAACAAAAATGCATGTTACACCAGTGACACACCAGTGTCGTTGACACACCAGTGTCAACGCAGCATTACCAGTGTGGGTATTTACATGATCATTCTTCCATTGTTTCTTCTTAAATGTTTTGCTACAAAATTCACATCTGTAAAGTTTTTCGTCACTGTGATATTTCATATGGTTTCTTAAACCCCTTTTTTCAGCAAAGCTATTTTTGCAAAATTCACAGCTATATGGTCTTGTATCACTGTGATATTTCATATGGTTTCTTAAACCCGCTATTTGAGCAAAGTTATGATTGCATATCTTGCACTCATACGGTTTTTCTCCCGTATGGATCCTCATATGTTCAGTCAATTGATATTTTGAATAGCACTTTCTTCGACAGATTCCACACTCAAGTGCTTTCCCCTCAGTGTGTCTTTTCATATGTTGTGAGTAAATCTGCTTCGTTAACAATTTTGTGTTACATATTTCCCACTCAAACAATTTTTCTGGTCTCTGTCCACTCTCTTCTGTAGTATGCTTTTTCAAATGCCGATTCAAAAGAGACATGCTATAGAAATTATTTCCGCATTTGTCGCACGTGAAATTTTTATCACCAGTATGTCTTTGTATATGCATTTTAAGGTCAATGTCTTTAAAAAAACCTAAGCCACATACGTGACACAAGTATTTTCTACCCTCAACATGCCTTCGCAAGTGTCCAAAGAGTGATTTACGTTTGACGTATGTCTTTTTGCAAAGACCGCACTCATTCAAATTACTTTCTCTAACGATGTTATTAGATACTGGTTCTGAATTACTTGAAGGTTCAGCATCTGAATTTTCTAAACATTGCGCACCCGGTGCAATTTCTGTCTTCTTGTGCACTTGCAAGGCCAAATGGGTCACTAGCTCAATAGGCCTGGAAAAAGATTCAGAACACTTGTTACATCTTAATTCATTTCCATATTTGTGGGTCATCAAATGACGACAAAGATGATACTTCTTTTTGAACTTTGTTTGACAAAAGGGACACTGATGAATATCATCTTCATTGTCATTCTCAGTTTGCTTGTGTTGTGTTCGTAAGTGCTGTAGAAAATACTTACGGTCTATGAACGTTTTTCCACACGAAGCGCAATCGTAGGGATGAACTGAAGACTCACCAACAGCAGCACCTCCTACTTTTTTGTGCAATTTGAGGTGTATCATACATTGAGCACGAGTAGAAAATAAATCTGAGCACTTATAACATGCAAATTTCCTTATACTATTGGGAACATCTAAATGAATTTGACTTTCATCATAAGGCACATTCTTAGAAACAGCTTCATCAGATGATATTGACTTGTAAGCCCCTTGTCTGTAAATTTGCAGGCCTGAAAAAAACAATTAAAATTTTAAAGTCATATATAACAATAAACTCCACAAGAAATACCAATCCTGCAGTATGAGGTCTCCAACTTTTCTCGCCTTCAACACTTGCGACGACACAAATAGTGTTGATTTACCTTATAACACATACGTCATGGAAAACCGCCTACTTTTAAAAATATTTTTTTCTGGCATTGGTCTAAAGACAAGTTTATATATTTCGGATATACGAGAGGTCATACAATCACGATGTTGTACTAGGATAATTTAAAACTGTATCCAACCCCCCCCCCTATGTTCGGAAGCCGTCTTAATAAAAAACAATGACCGAGCATACGCCCCCCCCCCCTGATCCATCCCTGTAAAGACTAACAGATAGTCATCAAGAACAAATATAGCCTCAGCCTTAGGATTTGCCATCGGCGTTGATGCCATAATGGATTGTCTATGAAAACGCGTTATAAGGTAGCCTGTCACCCAAAAGAAGGGGGGAGGAGGGCTAGACGCATGGTGAAATATCACTAATGACCACCAGATCAATGGCAGAAAAACAATAACATTTACTCAGTAAAGAGATACAAACAATGAGACTTGCTATTTGTTCCGTTGACAAATAAAAACGATCTCACTATATTCATTTATAATAAAAGTTAATTATCATTTGTCCGATGACGAACTGAAACAATGACGGTTAACCCAATGACAAGAAAAAACAATGACAGTTTATTCGATGGCAAAAATATCTATGGCAAAAAATAATGACCATATTATTTTATGGTAAATTATCTGGATACGCACTCAAGTGTTTGACATCACAGTTTCATACACTTTCAAAATTGAGCCAAACCGTTACACTGCCGAAAGGCTCTGTATCCCAGTTTCCTAGGCGTGAATTTCAAGATTTTCTGGTCTTTTTTTACTTATCACTTTCAAAGAATGTTTGATACACATACCTATAGTTCAAACAGGTCCTTTCAACACAGACCCAAAGTGAAAATATTAAAAACAGAGAGAAGGAATTTAAGTTAGTACGAGGGAATGGTCTAAATGCGACAAAAGTTTATAATTGGGGTCTAATTTTCTTATCATCATAGTTTTGATAGTAATTGTCTTGCAAGAGGTGTCCTTTAGAACAAAGTTGAAGGGGTCCCTGTCACCCTCACACACATATATATATATATTATATATATATATATATATATATATATATATATATATATATATATATATATATATATATATATATATATATATATATATATATATATATATATATATATATATATATATATATATATATATATATATATATATATATATATATATATATATATATATATATATATATATATATATATATATATATATATATATATATATATATATGATCTAGAGCTTGTGGTGTAAAGAATTCTTTTTTGGATAAAACCATGTTTTACATTGTGAGTAATTTCCCAGTAGACACTTGCTTGAAGACTTTTTATAATCGGCTTATCTATGGCTTGGTTATTTTGACCGCTGTGATTTCCTCTGGGAACAATTATTTTAGCTCAGTGTTGCCGATTGCAAGTTGCCAATAGAAGATTTTATTACGCAAATCTTATAAGCAATATTCAACTTTTTCTTAAGGTGTGTCGACAGTACCACGTTGTTTTCGGGATGTCGACGGAAATGGAGGACAAATTATTCTTGAATGCTGTGTTGAACTTTGTGAGCCGTAGTATGGAAAATAGACAAAAACTAAAGGGAACAGTTGATGCAGGTGTCCGCTTTTTCACACCAGAAGAAATTCTGAAAGCCAAAGAATCGCTCCATAAACTAATGCAGTTTACAACACGCTGTAAAATTCACGCGAAAGATGAAGAGAATTTTACAGAAATTGGCAGATGGATTCACCAAGCTCACGCCAAGAAGACCGAATTGCCGACCTTTGTAATTGATTCTCCCCACTCAGTCCCGGCTACTAGTGAAACTACTGCAGCAACCGTAACTATTAAGGTGAATGAATTGTCTCGAGGTATCAAGAACCATTTTGGTATTAATGCCAACAAACCCATCGAATGGCCAAGGGCTTCAAACCAGCCTGAAAAGCCCCCCTTTGCAATCGTACTGAAAAATCTGCCCGATTCGCTTGATATCCCGAATGCTAGAAAGAGATTCATAGATTCGGTTTGTGCGGATACTAGTGACATATCTGAATTACGGAGAGTCAAATCGGACTGGAAACTAGTAGTTCGCTCGAAAAACACAGCTGAAACCATTGTTGAGTCAATCAAGACCAACCAGCCGGAGAACTCTGCTGCATTAAAGAGCCCTAACTATATTGGTGTAGTGAAACGAGTCCCCTCTGACGTATCGGCGGATGAGCTAACTGCGCTGATCCCCAGAGGTACGAAGTCTGAACAGCGTGGCAGTTCCCGTACGTTCAAAGTATATTTCAGCTGTCGATCGGATTTGGATAAATTTCTTAAGGACTCTGTGAAGATCTATTACGAAAAACTGCCCACTGAAGAATTCCTTTTCTTACCCCTTCATTGCTATTCATGCTGCAACCCAGGTCACTAAGCTTGCGAGTGTTCCAATATTCCAGTCTGCACCAGATGTGGCGCGTCGGACCACGTCTCCATAAAGAACGATACAGAAAAGTGTACTCGTGCTACGTTTTGCGTTCCCTGCAAGAAAGCGGGTCATACCTGCTATAGCGTAATGTGTCCGGAAAACCAGCAAAAGGCAACTCATTAACATGAGGATTAACAAATCTCTAACATTTCACTACTTTCTTGGAATATAAACGGAAATTTTTCCGATCGGTCTCTTGTTGTTGACCAGTTTGTGAATAAGTATAATGTGATATGCCTGCAAGAACATTTCATCACAGAAGCTGGCATAAACCTACTAACTCCTTGGCTATCTTACTCTGTGTTCTCCGTGTCTGTTAAATAGTCATATCTGCGGGACCGTTTATCTTGTAGTGTTGACACGTTGTTTAGTAATCGGCTTACGTGCGAGATATACAACAGCACTGGTAATTTTACTACTACTAGACTAGATAACCTGCTAGTTAGAAACTTTTACCTTCCCTCTGTTTCCCATGACGCCAAATCTGATAGTGCATTTGCTATAAGTGCTGCCAAACTAACCCGCTGCCTTAAAAAAGCCAAACGCGAGTCCCTTGAGTGCATAATAGTGGGTGACTTTAACTGTCATTTAGAAGTTGATATTAGTGCCCAAAATAGTCGTTGTTGCATTATAATAGGGATACTTGAGAACCGTTTTACTATTCACCGGAAGAACCAGAACGTTTCGTATATCCACCAATCTGGCTCTACGTCCAATCTAGACCATATTGTTAGCTTTAGTTCTTTTCCAGTACGTGAGGCTTTTGTCCTTCCGAATAGTTTCACTTCGGATCATTTCCCAGTTCAGTGTATTATCAGTAGGCCTGCCTCGTTTTCCGCTGTGAATAATTCGTCGATATTCACTCAGAGGTGGCATAAGGTTCCGGTTTATTATAAAATTGATAAAGCAAAGTTTAAAGATTCTTGTGATGTTGATTTATCAAAAATTCGCGTACCGTTTGACCTAGTAATAGCGCTCTCTCATCGTGATGAAAGAGATGCTTAGCTACGTCTTTGAGTTTACCAATGTCAACTGACCCATGCTCTTCTGTTTTTAGAATCTCAGGAAATATTCGAATCTCGTGCCAAGATAAAAAACTCAAAAAAAGGGATGTTCTTCTAACCCTTTGTTACAATTAGCATGCGACCGAGCTACTTTCTGGTACGGGATATGGAAAAAATGTGGTAGACCACACTCAAGAGTAGTTAAAGAGATTAGAGTTGCATCTAAGCGTAGGTTTGGGAAGGAACTTGCTCGTCCCCGTTTGCAGTTGAAATAAGAGCTTTCTGAAAAAGTAATTAAAAATACTAATCTGCTATGGAAAATGTTTGATAAGAAGGAGTCAGCAGGTCTCAAGTTAGATATTCCCTCTTTAGCATTGATAAACTATTTTATTAATGAGTTTTCCGCACCAAAACATAATATTAACATTTATGTTCAAGAAAAGCTCCCTCCTCTCATCAATTCCAGATACAGATTTCATAGTTATCCAATCACAGGTTGCGTCCGCGGTCCGACGGTTGAAAAAGAAGAAGTCGGCTGGCATTGACCGTGTATCCACCCTTCACCTTAGCCATTGCAGCCCAACTTTCATGGGGCACCTAACTCTTCTCTTTGAGATGATTTGCAAAATCATCTGAACGCTTTGCAAAATCTTCGAACTTTTGGTCATTGATGAAATCCAGGAAAAATGCTGGACTCCCCCTTCCCAGTTTGGGTTCCAGAGGGGTCTTGGTTGCGGCCACGACATTTCTGCTTTGGCTTCAGTCTTGACTGACGCTGATGAATCAAAAGAGTCCATTGTTATAGGTTTACATGACGTCTGCCGTGCCTACGACTCACTTCTCTATGACCAACTCATTCTGGATATGGGAAAGAGAGGTGTACAGAAGGACATTCTACTACCCATTTAAGATATGTACGACCACCTATAGGCTGAATTCCTACTTCCTGGCCATGGTCGATCCCTCACTTAATATACACTAGACGTGATGCTGTCCTACCGAGGGAATCCTTTGGTCCCAGTAAAAAAGGGTGCTCGACAAGGATCAGTCACATCTCCTTGTGCCTTTAATAATTGTATTATTGAACCACAGTCTACTATCGAGACAACATGCATAGCTCGTGACATAGACGTTACAATGACAGCCTACGCCGATGATATTCTGAAAGCCGCACAGTCACAGGTACAGAGACCACTTTCTCCACACTACAATCAAACTACAGTCTCATTGGTCTTGAATTTAACCCACAGAAGTCGGATATTCTTCTGTTCAAGTGGCACCAAGAAGAGGTCTCGTCTCTGAGGCTGGGAGAACTATCTGTAGCCCCTGTCTTGAAAAATATTTACCTTGGTTTACCAATTGAAAAGGATCTAAAAACTACCCGCTCCCTTATTATTGATCATCTTAGTAAACGCCTGGCTTTTGCTTACAGTAGAGTAGTCACATCTAAAATTGGTTTCAAACATTTATTTCTGGCTCGACTTTATAACGCAGTGTTTCCTTCCCATTTCCTGTATATAAGCCCGTTTTGGAGAATTTTTCCCGAGCCAGAGAAAAGAAAGCTCAGATCCACGTTTTTTAAGTATGCGAAGTTCTTGTTGCGGCTCCCGCCGTGGACAAGAAATTCACGCCTTGTTAAAAATTTTAAAATTGCGGACCCAACGGTAGCTATAATTGAACAAATTAAACGGTACAACGAGAAAGTCTCTTCCCACCCTTGGTACCGTTTGCTAAGGCAGTAAATCCCTGTCCATTTAATTTTATTTGCATATCTCTTATCATATTTCGTCTTTTTACCGTCTCGTATCATATTTAAACTATTTGATTGAGTCCGTTGATTATGAATTAAAGTTCTCGTCTTTGTAATTTGTTCGATTATGTGTAATGTGTAGCAATTTATTTTTTGTGTGTGTTTTTTTCTCTTTTAGTGATACTCCGTCTTTTGTACCTTTTTTGACGGGTAATAAATAAATAAATAAAATAAATATATATATATATATATATATATATATATATATATATATATATATATATATATATATATATATATATATATATATATATATATATATATATATATATATATATATATATATATATATATATATATATATATATATATATATATATATATATATATATATATATATATATATATATATATATATATATATATATATATAT
This sequence comes from Artemia sp. Qi Xiang Cuo, assembly GCF_049724085.1. NCBI lineage: Eukaryota > Metazoa > Arthropoda > Branchiopoda > Anostraca > Artemiidae > Artemia > Artemia sp. Qi Xiang Cuo. The sequence goes on along the minus strand of NC_142797.1, from coordinate 21,648,297 downwards.
ATATATATATATATATATATATATATATATATATATATATATATATATATATATATATATATATAAAAGCATTAAAAAAAATATTATACCTTCACTACCACTGTTGTCTGTATCAGAATCCGAAGATTTATAATAAATATTTTTGTTCTTCCTTCGTCTCAGATTAAGTCTTTCTTGAACAGGTGATATTGATTGGGTAATGGATAGACACTCTTTTTGAACGTGTCTTTTAGGTATATACTGTTCATCCAGATCTATGAGGCCAATCTATAAGAGCCAAGCAAATGCTTGGCTCTTCCGTTATCTGTGGTTCCGAGGTCCATCGACAAGAACTTAATTTATTGAGGGTTCATAACTTTTCTTCTTTTATTACACTTCGGCCTGATGACCATCCTCTTGGGAAAAAAGGAGGAGTAATTATGACCCTCGTGCACGAAGATTTTAAACCTCAGCTTTTAAATATACCTTTTCTTTAAGATAATGATGAAATTATTTGGGACAAAGCCAAACCTAAGCGACTCCCTAGGCCGCTCTTTGCCATAGCAGTGTGCTTTTTCTATTATTCAACTGGTCAACCCGCTGCAGCAAGAAAAGCTTTTTGGGAGAAGGTGCAGGAATCGACAGATTACATCCAAATAACTCACCCATATTTCGGATAGTAATGCTAGGAGATGCTAACGAACTCGATAGCAAATCGCTGGCCAGGTCACTTAACCTTAAAACTCTAGTCGATTTCCCAACAACTAAGGGGAATACTTCTCTGGATGTAATCCTGACTAAGCTTTTGGAATATTACCAGAATCCAAGTAATCTAGCACCACTTGGTGGAAGTTATCATTATATGTTACAGTGGAACCCCTTGGAAAAAGTAAAATAAAATATTCAGTAACCAAAGTTACTTAAAGGCTGATCACTGATCATGGTCTGCTGCAATTTGGTGACTGGATAACGGGAGAAAACTGGCTTGCAGTCTTTTCAGCTAAAGACTTGGATTCCCAAGTAGGAAGCATTCCCAAATAACCTAAATTCGAAATTTCTCGAGTGCTTTCCCGAACGTAAGACTAAATTCTGTTCTAGTGATAAACCATACGTAAATTCAAAATTAAAGTGACTGATAAAACATAAACTGCACCTAACACGAAAAGGTCAAGAGAACCAAGCAAAACAGTTGGCAAACCAAATAAAATGGAAAACCAAAGAGGCACAAGCAATTTACTATGAAAATGAACTTGACCATCTTTTGGAGTCCAAGCCTTCGCAGTTCTTCAGTAAAGTGAAATGTCTGACTGGCAAAAGTTCTCAACCACTTGACTTTATGAAGGAGGAGCCTCTAGAGAAAACTGCGGATAATTTAAACATCCATTTTGCTTCAATTGTGCAGTCTTACCCCCTCTTCCACCTGAGGATCCTCCAGTAAATTTAACTACTCCTTCAGATGATAATTTCATTGCTGATATTTCATCGACAATTATAATCCGTAAACTCTCTTCGTTAAAAAGAACTTCCGTTGCCTCTTTTGACATTCCAGCTGCTCTCATTAAAGCATTTGCTAAAGAATTATCATTTCCCCTTCAGATAATTTTCAATAATATAACAAAACAGGATATTTTCCAAAGAAATGGAAGAAAGGGTTTATTATCCCCATTCCAAAGCAAGGAGAAGCTAATGATTTCTCTGGTGTCCGGCCGATCACAGTTACGTCAGTTTTTAGCAGAATATACGGAAGCTTTGTTGCCGCATGGCTGAAAAAAAATCTTTTGAAAGTAACTGATCGAAAGTAATTTGGTAACATCCCTTAGTGTTCGACAGTTCATTACCTCGTTAATTTAATTGATTTTATTTTAAAACACCTGGATGAACCTGGAAAATAGATAAATTTAATTGCAATTGATTTCAGAAAAGCATTTGGCCTTGTTGATCACAAAATCCTTTTAGAAAAAATGGCGGAAAAAATAATATACCAAGCTTAATTATTAAAATCATCAAGAGCTTCTTAACAAATAGAGAGCAAACTGTGAAGTATAAAGACCAATTTTCCACTTCTCTGCCAGTTTTTTGTGGAGTTCCAAAAGGAATTGTGATCTGGACATTGGGCTTCCTCCTCATGATAAACGAAATTGCTGCTAAGCGGGGAACAGATGGAAATACGTTGACGACTTGTCCTTAACGGAAATCGTATCTAAGGATTCGAAGAGCAATGCTACTGATTTCATCGACAAAGTTATCTCAGAGGCGGCTGAACTAAACATGGTCGTGAACAAAGACAAATGCTTGGTCAAGACATTTTCTTTTCTTCGGAATACTCAGCCGTCTTTCGAACCTCTTATCGCTTCCGAGCTAATAAGTCATAAAATAACTTTACTTGGTGTGGTGATTTCTTCTGACCTTTCATGGCGGGAGAATACAAGGACAATTGTACAAAAAAGCTAACGGCGCAATCCAAATGCTAAAAACACTGAAAAAATTTCGAGTTCCTAAGGACAAGCAGAAGCTAATATTTTGCACTTTCATCCGCCCCTTAGTTGAATATGCTTGTCCGGTTTGGCACTTTGCCCTTACCCAGGATGAAACTGATGAAATAGAACGAGTTGAGAAGAGATCACTGCAAATCATTTTTGGCGGTTCTCCTCTACCTTACTCGTTTTACCTCAAAGAATTTAAATATGAATCCCTTTCTTCTCGCCAAGAAAAATTATACAAAAGATTTGGCTCCTCCCTCCTCCAAAATCCCATCTACCACTCATTCCTCCCCCCCCCTTTTTGTCCCTATAAGATCTCGTCCCCCCAGGGAAGTGGCTGAGAAGGTTCCGAAACTGACCCCAGTCCACTCAAACACCATGCGCTACAGTAAAAGCATTGTGCCAAGCTTTGTGAAATATTACAATGATCTCTAGTGTGTTTATTCTTTAGTTTATTTTATCCTGACGAAGTTTTATCAGACAATTTTATTCTCAATCTCAAGCGTTTTTATCCTTTAGTTTATTTATGCTGACGAAGTTTTATCAGACAACTTTATTTTGCTAATTATAACTAAGAGACATCATATTTGGGCTTTGCCCACGAGAGCTATGTCTTGTTTTTGAATTAAATGAAAATGAACAAATCTCATTTTCAATACCGAAATCTCTAAAGGTTTCCCCATTTTCTTACTTCTCTCCAAGTCACAAGTAAAGCCTTGTTATGCTGACTTTTAATAGTATTTGTTCAAGACGTCTTATTTTGCAACTCAACACCTTTCACCTGTACCAAAATGTCTTCTTTTTATATCTTCATTAAAAAAAAAAAAATGCTTTGTATTTATCGGCCAGTTTAGTTCGGTCATGATTTATAAATTCCAACGCCAGATCTCAAATTCTGGACCATATGAATATACTTTATTTATTAGTTGTTTTTTTGCCATTATTTTATCCTTCTCTATTAGTTTTTTCGCAGTACCCTCGTTTTTATTTGAATTGGTACGAAGAATGGGCATGAATGATATCCAACCGGTCGCTTTTGCAAACATTATTTTTGTTTTGAATTTTTTCACATTTAATTGTGTGGAGTCAATAAAAATGACTGAAAAAAAAGAAAAAAGCTATCTGTCGACAGATTTCTCAAAAGGTGACTGAAAATATGAGATTTAAGGATAAAAAATTGCTTAAACTGTACTTTGAGTAGTACAGGAGAGGTAAAATATAAAACAATACTTAGCATTTTTCACATTCTTGTCGTAAGGTACAGTAAGGCAAAATAGATAAAGTAAGAGAAGTAGATTTCAATTCTGTTTTCTGCTGCGCATGACCAATCAGAGTGCTTAATTGGTTGCGTCAATAGGTTAGCGGATATGGTGGTCAAAATAAATAAATATTTATTCTGTATGGTTATTTCTGGTAATTTGGGTTATAAGGGCACACTGCTTGTCACACCAATGTGGAAAACTCCATTAGTTGGCTCAGACTCAGATTAAGGTCATATCGATGATAAACAATCAAGACAAATCAATTTTAAGCCAGAATCAGAGTCAACAACTTCATTCTTTTTCTCGATGGTAACTGAAGCCTTGACTCTCTTCATGTGCAGCAGTAGTTGCTTGTCTGCACGAATACATGGGACTCTTTTTTGGGCCCGCTTCAGAAAATATTTTGTCTTAAGAATTCCACGTAACGTTTCTGTTTTAAGCTTGTTCCGTCTGTCCGTCCTTATGATTTTCACTGCACTGAAAAACCTTTTAATGACAACGTTGGAGAAAGGAAGAGGAAGCACAAATATAATTGCCAATTTTAGATTTGCGTATAGCTCGCTTCCGGAAGCGTTTCTTTCCAAAAAACCAAAACGTCAGTAGGTTACCGCATCCATATTTTCCAACATTGACAAGAATTTGCTTCCTCCACTCCTGTTCGATTTTGTTTTCATCCCATGATATTTTCCCATACTTTCGAACAAGGGGTTGAAGGGAATCAGGCCATAGTGACTGAGCTAATACAGGGTCAACCCTTTCTGCATATTTGTAAATGTCATCATCGAAACGAAATCGAGTTTGAATCTGCTGCAAAGCTCCAATGTAAAAATATTGTGCAGCTCTGAGGATCTTTTCAACTGCGTCTTGGGGCACCCTGGATCTGATTTTAGTGTCAAGAGAGAGTCCTGCTCATTTTGACATAATAAATACTTTCGAAGGGAAGGTAAACACTTGAGTCACATTCACATTGAGTTGAAATGCATTCGTTGATTACACATAGTCCTTCTTCATGAAGCTCATAGACAGTTCCTAGATAAGAGATTCAGTTTGAAGTTTCAGACGATAAAACAGTGGTTTGTCAGCTTTAAAAGCTACATTAAATTCAGTAAGCAATCCAACGCAAAGGAAACAAATTCATACATGCACTTCACAGAAACACTTCACTGAACAAACAGAACATACCCCTCCCAAACAGAACAAAACCCCTCCCAAAATATAAATGTTTTTACTTTTATAAATTTAATAAATCAAACAACATTAATGTTTTGATAACTAAATATCAGTATATGTATATTAAACTGACAATGCACATTCATTTGTATTTTTTTCAGTAGAGTGTAAATTATGGTCTGGCCTTGGGAAGGCATAGGGGTTTTGAGCCCAACTTATGTTAATTTCTGCTCGTTTTGGGTTTGACTCAGTTATTTATTGTTATTTCTGTTCCTTTTGGGTTTCATTTATTTGTCGATGCTGATTTGTGGCATTTTCACGATTGGTAGATTATTTTATTTTATTTTTGCTCATTTTTTGTTTAATGGAGTTCTTTAATTTTCTTTGAGAAATTATTTTGTGGAAATTTTTTTTTTTTAATTAATTTCTGTTCGTTTTATATTGACATCGTCTTTTCAGGGAAAAATAAAATAATACTTTAAATCTTTTTTTTTTAATTTATGGTTTGGCCTGCTATTTGTATGCTGGAGAAAAATTTTCAGCAATTTTTAACAACATACACCCTTTTAAACATCTGGACACATATAGTAGCGTTTAATTTAGTTTCATACCTCGTCTAGTTGACCTGAAATGGAAAACTTGATACCATTCGCAAAAAAAAATATGTTTACTTTCTTTGATAGCTTGGATACACTTACGCTATTTTTATTTGGTTAAATTTTAAGAGCAGAAATATAGGGCATTTAGCCTGTCGTAAGATTTTTTTAGCTGTCAACGTAAGATGTTTTGATCTGCAAGACTGAGCAGCTACTTTAGCTGTATGACCAAGCAGCTAGGGCATTTTGTCTATTTGTAAGATGTTTTGAGCTGTTTAATAAAACTGAATAACTAGTTGAACTGTGCAACCAAGCAGCTAGGGCATTTAGTCTGCAAGATGTTTTGAGCTGTCTAATATAACTCAGCAGCTTATTTAGCTGTATAACCGAGCAGCTACGTCATTTTGTATCTATGTAAGATGTTTTGAACTGTTTATGTAATATGTTTTGAGCTGTCTAATATAACCGAGGAGCTAGAGCATTTAGTCTGTGTGTAAGATATTTTGAGCTGTCTAATATGACTGAGAAGCTAGTTTAGCTGTATAACCAAGCAGCTAGGACATTTAGTCTGTACTTAAGATGTTTTTAGCTATCTAATATAACTGAGAAGCTAGATTAGCCGTATAACAGAACAGCTAGGACATTTAGTCTGTACATCAGATGTTTTGAGCTGCCACTGTAAGATGTTTTGAGCTGCAAAACTGAGCAGCTAGTTTAGCTGTATAACCGAGCAGCTAGGGCATTAGTCTGTTTGTAAGATGTTTTGAGCTGTCTCATAAACCTGATCAGCTAATTTAGCTGTATAACCGAGCAGCTAGGGCATTTTGTCTGTATGTAATATGTTTTGAGCCGTCTAATATTACTGAGCAGCTAGTTTAGATATATCACCGAACAGCTTCGTCATTTAGTCTGTATGTAGGATATTTTGAGCTGTCTAATATAACTAAGCAGCTATTTTAGCTTTATAACCAAGCAGCTAAGGAATTGAGTCTGTATGTAAGATGTTCTGAGCTGTTTATGTGAAATACTTTGAGGTTTATTACTGAGCAGCTAGTTTAGCTGTACAACCGAGCAGATAGGGCATTTAGTCTGTATTTAAGATATTTGAGCTGTCTATGTAAGATGTTGAAATATGGAATTTGAGACTTTAACTTGGTTCTAAGATATGCATACCGTACAGATATGTAGGGTACCTCTATAGGAGACAGCGACCAAGAGGGGCTTTGTCCCTGGGGGTCTATAATAGAAACTGGGACACCCTCGCCCTGGGCCATAGATACAGACGGAGGAGCAAGAAGGCCCCTCAAATGTACACTCATCAGGGCCCACTGGTGTATGGACATGTTTTATAGGTTACACACGTTCTCTCAGTGATGGATTCAATTACATGGTGATGCAGAACACCATCATGGGAGGATCTTCTGCAGGAGGATAACTCTGGCAGTGCGTAAGATCCAGATCTATGGACAACAGTCTCTGCAAAGGGCTGTGTCAACCCTTTCGGGATATTAGCAAGACTGGGGAACTTTGCGGTCAATTCTATTTCCAACTTGATGAGTGGCGCCCCTTGAGGAAATTATAGCCTAGCAAACGCGTTTTTGGGCTGAAAAACCTTTTCCTGGCTAACTTATCTACAATGGGTTGCCTCCCCGTAGTAGCATAATATTTATAGGCATGAATAAATAATGTATCGGAGGTATTAGGCTTCAAATGGTATGTGCCGCACTTTGGCTCATGACGATAAAAGAGAATTGCCAAGTGATGAAAGCCATGTTGTGACCAAGATAGGCCCAGGATTGCACAAAGCCGGCTTAAGCGCTTCAATGCAGACTTGAGAAGATGTGTTGGTTCCCGTCCCACTCTGGTATCCGGAACCATTGCTTTTCTTGAGGCCAAAACAATTCCATTCATTTAAGGAATATGCAAATTGCAACTTGGAATGTTACGACGTTAAAAAATAACTATCTTATCGACATTTTGACTGATGAAGTTTTACGATTCGAACTGGACTTATTAGGAGTTTCAGAAATGCATATCTCTGGGGTAGGAAGCATAAAGTTAGGTGATATAGAATTTATTTACTCAGACAGGAAGGATGGGGTACACAGACAGCGAGTAGGACTCATGATGAATAAGGAAGCTGCTAAGTCCTGTTTAGGCTGGGACGGTATTAGTAGTAGAATACTAATCGCTCATTTTATGACTAAAAAGTTCAGGTATCAGTTATAGTAGCATATGCCCCTGTAGAACAGACTCACGGAGATATTAGTGACTACGATGAATTTTATTACAGTTATTGGAGGAAATAGACAAGGTCCTAGGTATAAATATTGTGTCTTTATTAGGATATTTTGAACGCCCAGGTCGGTAGAAATAGCGATAGACAGTATCCTAGCCTAGGTAAATTAAGTGAAAGAAAGAGAAACAGGAACGGCTACATTCTACGGCAATTTTGTAGGGATAACAATCTAAACATAACCCATGCTGTGTTGGGTCATAAAATGGCTAGCAAGTTAACGTGGTATTCACATGATGGTAAGACAGCAAATCTGATTGATAATGTTGTTGGAAACCAAAGACTGGCAGGATTAATACAAGATACTTGGGTGTATAGGAGTGTTGTTTTTGATTTTAAAAGTGAAGATCACCATCTAGTAGTGTCTAGGGTTAATTTAAAGCTCAAATTTCGGAAGTGTAACTACCTTCCGAGAAGTTAGGATGTTTGTAGACTCCAGGATCAGAATTTGAGAGAAAATTTTCATGAACAGTTGAATACTAAACTGAAGAGTTTAAAATTTGACAATGTAGAAGATGGATGGAATAATTTTGGGAAGAAATTTCAACAATTTTTGAAGTTGCTGATGGTGTCTTAGGGAAGAAAATTAGGAATGCAGCTATTAATAATAGTGAAAAGACTATATCTTTAATAGAGTAGAAGGGGATTGTACAAAAATTGTCTGAGTGATAGACCATATGAAAACGAAAGTAATGTAAAGAAAGTGGAAAAAGCATTAAAATATGAACTAAGTAGGTGTGAAGTGGAGGCCATAGATAAAATTGCCGAGGATCTGGAAGATCCAGCTAAACGGCATAATAGTAAAATACTATTATGTCATGTGTCAATACTATAGTGTCATGTTAATAAATTGACAGGGAGTAGGCAATCCGGATTTGTCCCAGATAAAGATAGGAATGAGGCCATAATTAGTGATGAGGAAAGAGTTAAACAGAGATGGGCAAAACACTTTGAGAATGTGCTAAACCAAGATAGAGTTACAGGAAAAGATAAGAGGAATATGAAAAACGTTTCTGATAATTTGGATGTGAAGGAAGATTTCTTTTGTGAGGAAGAACTAGTGACAGAACTAAAAGGATGTAAATATAATAAGGCCCCAGGTGCCGATACTGGGGTAAATACATTTTTTAAATATGGTGGCTCTGAGGTTAGAAATAAGTTACTGAAGATTATGAATATGATTTTTGAAAAAGAGGAAGCACCTAGCGATTTTAGGAAAACCTAATCAAACCACTGTATAAGAAAGGTTATAAGAGTGAGTGTGGTAATCATGGAGGCATTAACCTGGTCTCTGTAGGTAGAAAATTACTTAGTAATAAAATACTTTTTAGACTGAGTAGATTAAACTAGCTGCTCAGTTATATTAAATAGCTCAAAACATCTTACATATAGACTAAATGTCCTAGCTGCTCGGTTATGCAGCTGAACTAACTGCTCAGTCACATCAGGCAGTTCAAAACATCTTACATATAGCCTGAATGACGGAGCTGCTTGTTTATACTGTTAAACTAGCTGCTCAGTTATACAGGAAAACTAGCTACTCAGTTATACAGCTCAAAACATCTTACATATAGACTAAATGTCCTAGCTGCTCGGTTATACAGCTAAACTAACTGCTCAGTCATATCAAGCAGTTCAAAACATCTTACATATAGCCTGAATGACGTAGCTGCTTGTTTATACTGTTAAACTAGCTGCTCAGTTATACAGGAAAACTAGCTACTCAGTTATACAGCTCAAAACATCTTACATATAGACTAAATGTCCTAGCTGCTCGGTTATACAGCTAAACTAACTGCTCAGTCATATCAGGCAGTTCAAAACATCTTACATGTAGCCTGAATGACGTAGCTGCTTGTTTATACTGTTAAACTAGCTGCTCAGTTATACAGGAAAACTAGCTACTCAGTTATACAGCTCAAAACATCTTACATGTAGACTAAATGTCCTAGCTGCTCGGTTATACAGCTAAACTAACTGCTCAGTCATATCAGGCAGTTCAAAACATCTTACATATAGCCTGAATGACGTAGTAATTTCTTATGGGGCAAGGGGGTAAATGCCCGCTCCAGAACTAAGTTTTACCCCCCAGACCTCAGTCCCCCCAGACCTCAGTCCCCCCAGACCTCAGTCCCCTCAGACCTCAGTCCCCCCAGACCTCAGTCCCCCCCAGACCTCAGTCCCTCCCAGACCTCAGTTTGCCCCTCCCTCCCCCCAGCTGAAATTTATGTTTATGCAAATAATCTCGTCATAACTATGATAAGTCGGCATAGTTCAAGTATCCGGAGACGCAGGTCAGTTCTCTTTAGTATACCTTCGCCTTTATGGTAGTATATGGGTCATTTTTCATTTTTCACTGTCATCTTCACTTGATTTGGGAAAATTGGCTCCAACTTTGCCCCCTCTCAGGATTTTGACGGAATTGCGCCCCTGATTCTTACCCTGGTAAGTCATCGGCGAAAATATGTATCAAATATTAAACATCCTTATCTTGATCCTTTTCCCCTTTTTTCCATTTTGTTCTTTGCATGATAAAACATGGTCAACGTCTTTTACCGTATTATTTTTATTTGCATAGCCTAATAACATATCTTTAGGATGATAAACAGATTTTACATGCTTGTTTGACCCGTGGTAGTTTTGTTGTTCGTCAGCCTTTAATAAAATCTGAAAGGTCCCGTTTTTCACCAAGGCATCATTATATATAATTGGAATAAATTTCTTAGTTTAGTAGATTGGAATAAATCTCTGGTTAATAATAAAGTTAGACTAAAGAATCATTTAATTAGTGACCATTGATTTAATTTAAATTCTGGGATGGAAGCTCCTCATTTTATTTTATTAATTTTTTATTTGGTTATTTTGAATTTATTGGCCTTTTGTTTTCTGTTACCATGCGGAGAGTTGAGGAGCCATCGTTTCATCCTGGTATCTGGAGTTATCGTTATCTCAAAATTTTGATCGGACGACTATGAGAAAAAAGGGGGATGGGAGGGGGGCTAGTTAACAACCGATCTTTTTGGTTACTTAAAAAGGACAACTTTTAATTTACGTTCAATTGAGCCCTTCCTGATGTTCTAGGACTATTGTTTCGATGTGATCATCCCTGGAGAAAACAAACAAGAAAAAACAAACAAATAAACACGGATCCGTGATCTTTCTTTTGACAAAAAAAATGCAAAATTCCACATTTTACAGATGGGAGCTTGAAACTTTTACATCAGGGTTCTTGGATACGCTGAATCTGATGATATGATTTTCATTCAGATCCCTTAACCATTAAGGGGTGTTTGCCCCTTTTTTGAAAATCAGGCAAATTTTTTCTGGCGTGTAGCTTTTGATGGATAACACTAACTTCATTAATCTTGTATGTTTGGAATCAGCATTACAAGTCATATCTATACTATAGCAAGTCATATCATAACAAGATATATCTGTTGATATCAAAATTCTGTCTTATAGAGTTTCGATCACTATTGACCCTCCTTACTTGCAGTTCGTTACCACGAACTGTTTGATAGATATAGCTACTATATAGATATGATCTTTTAGACTTTATTGACCAAGATGGTGGTCCAGGCGTTAAAGATTCAGTTTTGCCACGTGGATCTCAGTCGTTTATGACAGATAGCGTGCCCGGCTTCAAAATTGAAGATGATTTTCCTCTCCATCACCCTGGAGCTCTATCTGAGCAATCTGTAGCGACTACAGCGATTGTTGACGGTAAGGAATACATTTTTAAGTATAGAGTACCCTTCCTCCATTTTCGTATCAATTATTAATTTATGTATTCTCTGTTCTTTACCCTCTATTTCCCCCTTAGAGATTGGAAGAAGAATTGAGAAAGTAATAAAAACAAGCTTATGTCCGCTGGATATCCCATTTCCTGCTGTCAGTGATCTCCTTGGAAATCCCTTGTCTTTATTTCTTTTTCAGGACACTTTTCACAGATATGAAAGAAGGGTTTCATTACCCTCTTAAAAATTCAGGACAGCTATCCTGGTTATACTGGTGTTTACTCTATATCTCTCACTAAAATATTCTTGAAACTGTATGGAAGATTCCTAGAAGAATGTCTAAAGCAAAGAATCTTAGCTTTCACTGGTCCGAGGCAAATGGGAACCTCAGAGCCACTTGAACCTCCCATTACCACGTTCATCATATCAGTTTTATTGGAAAAATTCTTGAAAAGCCTAATGCTCGATTAAATTCAATTTTCATTGTTCTCCATAGAGATTTTGATCACGTAACAATAGGTGAGAAACCTGTTAGTTGATGCAGTATATACTGTTGTTGAGTGCTTTCGTTGTCTCCTTATTGAATAGATCACAAGTAATGAAAATCTGAGCTACAATTCCTATATCTCTTTGTCCATCACATAGTACTTCAAGTGCCCCTTCTTTTCTTCGCTATGACTAAACAGCCTTGCTGCGGGATTTCCCATAAAACTTGTCGGTGACCTAACTGTTTTTGAGATCTACTGCAGAAACGAATGAGCAGGCCCATGAGCATCTTCAGTGATATTACGAGTAATGCTTAACGCTTATGCATGGAAGGAAATTCTTCTGAATCTATAATAATGCCGACATTTTCCTCCTTAACTCCCCATCCCCGCTCTGTTTTCTGACTTCTGTTCCTGTTGAAATTTTTGTGTCGCCCTTGAAATTATTTGTTGTTTCAATATCTCCTATTGCAAAGTGGGTATCCCTGGTAAAAATATAATCAGTGAAGCTGATGCGTATATCTCCGTTTTTATGCTCCTAAATAATTTTGGGACCCCCCTTAACATTTTAAAAAAGTTTATACTTCCTTTTTCAGCCTTTATCTTGAATTTGCATGTCCTGTTAGGCAACCTGGCATCTCCCGGGGAAGAAAAAGGTATAATAGAATATATTCAAAAAAGCCCTGCGACTGATTTAGAAAGAAAGAAGTAAAGTTCTTTGCTATCTTCTTGTAAAATAGAAGCTAGGTCAGAAATACTTGAATGCAGGGAAAAGAGTTGCGCCTCAGTTAAAAAAAAAAAGAAGATAATTTCAAACCCTCACAGGAAAACATTTTCCCCTAAGAAAACTCCACCCAAATTATCCCTAACTCGGGCTGCTTCTCAACTCGGTCATACTTTGTCTCTCGTTTGCTTCTTTACCTCCAGATATGATAAATGTCTGGCTTGCATTCCGGCAGAAGTTATTCTAGTTATTTTGAAGTTCTTGACATGTTTTTTGTGGAATAGATATGTTTTTGAATTTAATAAATTCTTTATTCTAAATAAGGACTAATTAATTCTGTCAATTTAAGTTTATTGTTTTAAGTGTATTGTTCTTGAACTCTACTGTTTTTTTCAATTTATTTATTTGTTTGATTGTTTGTTTTTTTTTTCGAAGAAAAATCGGAATTCACTCCTCGTGGCTTGTGATAGGGATTTATTCATAGATTTATTATCTTTTGTTATATACAATTAGATCCTCATTAAGGATTTTTGGTCTTCTGTTAAAATCAAGATTGTAACTTTCTTACCGAAAAAGTTGATTTTCTTGCCGTGTGTCAACTTTCACTACTGAGAACAGAGTATAGGGTAAGTTCTTTTTTCATTACCAGTGGCAGACATATTCAAGTCTGGGAGGAACATTTGAGGAACCATTTCTCTTCATTGCTTAAATTTCTCTTCAGCCCCCACACTCGAGGTGTCTCTTAAAAGAGAAAAAAATCTGCTGCGTTTTTTCCAAAATAAAATGAAGAGCACAGAAAAATAAACAGCTCCTTGTATTTCCAATACTGTAGATAACTTCATAGAAAATGGTTGTTCTTTTTAATGTTGTCCCTGATAGTAAGAATACTGTTCAATAACCATAAAACACGGTAAAATTATCTTTCAACTTTTTCTGTTTCACTTTTTCTTACCTATTTAGTTTGTGTTTTTTTTTTAGATTCAAAGGACATAGATCCGTTGTGCGATAAAAACATGGAAGCTCAGGATAACACTGATCGTATGTTTGCAAACCGATTCCAAAGGGATTTGATAGGGTCTAGCCTGAACTCTATGGTTGATTATAATATCAAACAAAGCGATGCTCTTTCTGAGATTTCTGAAACAGATATTCTACGCTTTGATGGTAAGGTTTTGTCTCTCTTTTTGAGTTCATATCAATAAATGAATCAATAGAAATAATAAAAGTATATAAATAGAATGAATATAAAGTAGAATCAATATAAATAGAGGGACAGAAGTTTAAACTTTGGTATCGAAAATTTTGGAAGTTTAAAATTGTCCTGCATCAGCGCGATATTTAAAATAACCTCAGTTAGAAAGGGGTCTACTTATAGGCAGTGCAAACTGAAAAATGACACACAACGAAAGTTTTGAGATAATCATTTCGAGCAGCAGACAGATCCAATAAGTTTACTTCAAGGAAGATACGACCTTAAACCCCCTGGGCCAAGGTTTGTAAATAATTCAAATTGCTTCAGCTTAGTTTTTGTCTTAGTTAATGGCTTCTTTGAGGGATAACAATTTTTAGGGATCTTGATCTCTTTTTGAAAAGGATCAAGCATTTTTTTCTAAGAAGGGTGGTTAGAGTGTCCAAATATGGGAAAAAAAACTTTTGTTCATGATTAGTTTTAATTCGAGAAAGTTCTCATAGTTTTTCAACAGCATTTCCAGGAAATGAATTATGTACATGTGGAGCAGACTTTGAATTTTAGCTGGGAGAGGGGAGTGGGTTGGAGTTAAATTAAAAGGCAATGTTTGGACCCATTTCATCAAAATACTATGTCTGCAAAGTCTCGAGCATGGTTGGGATATGGAGTTAAGAGTATCAGTTACTTTTGGAAAAAGGAAGGGGGTGGCTGGGGGAAGGGATATTTATAACTAATTTGTAGGAAGAGATTAACCAATTTTATCTCCTATATGAATAAAATTGAGCTGTTGCACATGAATTTCGTATGTAGAAGGTTAAGCAAGACCATGGAGGAAAATCAAAAGACACTGTGCTGCTCGGTTGTCAAATTAGTGGACTGTATATGCAAAATCTGAAGAACGGCTTGGAGTACTAAATTGAAACGTTCAGAGAATATGGTGCGGAGGGTTGAACAAAATCCAAATACAATTTTTGCATCCAAGTTATCAAAAACCATGCCTGAAATCTCGCAGAAAATACGGCGTAAGGGATTAGGTTGAAATTTCTAGAGGGCATTCAAAGTAGAGAGGGTGCTGAAGTGCATTGTACGCTTGACTTAAGATAAATCGGAATACACTCTGCATATTAGGTTCACCAAAATAGTGTATTTAAAATATATTAGGAACGATTTGGGGGATGGAGTTAAAGAGTTGCAGATACTGTTTGAGAAAGGAAGGTGGGAGGCCAGGGCACGGGATTATGTGTACATTTTACCACGATTTTACCGCCTTTTTCTAGGTTCCAATAGTTTTTCTTTGGCTCCTTTTAGTTCCAAAAGAGTCACCCTAGATCCAAAGTTATTAGGTAAGGAAGTAAATCATGACTCGAGTGGTGCCACAACGAGAGCAGTACCCTTGAGTGCGAAAACAGATTTCATTAGCTTTTAATTTCACTCATTAGTCAAATGACTCTCTTTATCCACAATTTGCTGGCGCTGCCGTGCAATAGACAACAGATATTTGCCATGTTTAGGACGCTGTACTAACTCTGCTCTTTCTCTTTCTTACCAATATGGTCCTGAACACTAAATTGATGCTTCATAAGTTTTATTTTCTCAAGTACCATTTGTCTATCTACTGCATTTTTGTTAAGACTTGGAAGACGAAGATCCGTCATCAAATGAAGACTCTATAAGCCAGGATGCCAACGATTCTTTTTTGTCACATAGACCTCGACCATCTAGGACAGATCTCGTACCGGACTTTGAACCTGAATCGGATAATGCAGTCCAGATGCCTAAGGCTTTCCCTGATCAACCAATATCGGTAACACCAATTGTTGAAGGTAATAATATGCATTTTATGCTTTTCGTATAAAAATGAGCTGTTCAGAAACACACACACAGACGCACACACACACACACACAGCACGCACACACACACACACACACACACACACACACACACACACACATATATATATATATATATATATATATATATATATATATATATATATATATATATATATATATATGTGTGTGTGTGTGTGTGTGTGTGTGTGTGTGTGTGTGTGTGTGTGCGTCTGTGTGTGTGTGTGTGTGCGTCTGTGTGTGTGTTTCTGAACAGCTCATTTTTATACGAAAAGCATAAAATGCATATTATTACCTTCAACAATTGGTGTTACCGATATTGGTTGATCAGGAAAGCCTTAGGCATCTGGACTGCATTATCCGATTCAGGTTAAGTCCAGTCGATCTGTCTAATGGTCAGGTCATGTGACAAAAAAGAATCGTTGGCATCTAGCTTATAGAGTCTTCATTTGATGACGGATCTTCGTCTTCCAAGTCTTAACAAAATGCAGTAGATAGACAAATGTACTTGAGAAAATAAAACTTATGAAGCATCAATTTAGTGTTCAGGACCATATTAAGATAGAAGAAGAGCAGAGTTAGTACAGCGTCCTAAACATGGCAAATATCTGTTGTCTACTGCACGGCAGCGCCAGCAAATTGTGGATAAGAGAGTCATTTGACTAATGAGTGAAATTAAAAGCTAATGAAATCTGTTTTCGCACTCAAGGGTACTGCTCTCGTTGTGGCACCACTCGAGTCATGATTTACTTCCTTACCTAATAACTTTGGATCTAGAGTGACTCTTTTGGAACTAAAAGGAGCCAAAGAAAAACTATTGGAACCTAGAAAAAGGCAGTAAAATCGTGGTAAAATGTACACATAATCCCGTGCCCTGCCTCCCACCTTCCTTTCTCAAACAGTATCTGCAACTCTTTAACTCCATCCCCAAATCGTTCCTAATATATTTTAAATACACTATTTTGGTGAACCTAATATGCAGAGTGTATTCCGATTTATCTTAAGTCAAGCGTACAATGCACTTCAGCACCCTCTCTACTTTGAATGCCCTCTAGAAATTTCAACCTAATCCCTTACGCCGTATTTTCTGCGAGATTTCAGGCATGGTTTTTGATAACTTGGATGCAAAAATTGTATTTGGATTTTGTTCAACCCTCCGCACCATATTCTCTGAACGTTTCAATTTAGTACTCCAAGCCGTTCTTCAGATTTTGCATATACAGTCCACTAATTTGACAACCGAGCAGCACAGTGTCTTTTGATTTTCCTCCATGGTCTTGCTTAACCTTCTACATACGAAATTCATGTGCAACAGCTCAATTTTATTCATATAGGAGATAAAATTGGTTAATCTCTTCCTACAAATTAGTTATAAATATCCCTTCCCCAGCCACCCCCTTCCTTTTTCCAAAAGTAACTGATACTCTTAACTCCATATCCCAACCATGCTCGAGACTTTGCAGACATAGTATTTTGATGAAATGGGTCCAAACATTGCCTTTTAATTTAACTCCAACCCCTCCCTCTCCCAGCTAAAATTCAAAGTCTGCTCCACATGTACATAATTCATTTCCTGGAAATGCTGTTGAAAAACTATGAGAACTTTCTCGAATTAAAACTAATCATGAACAAAAAGTTTTTTTTCCCATATTTGGACACTCTAACCACCCTTCTTAGAAAAAAATGCTTGATCCTTTTCAAAAAGATCAAGATCCCTAAAATTGTTATCCCTCAAAGAAGCCATTAACTAAGACAAAAACTAAGCTGAAGCAATTTGAATTATTTACAAACCTTGGCCCAGGGGTTTAAGGTCGTATCTTCCTTGAAGTAAACTTATTGGATCTGTCTGCTGCTCGAAATGATTATCTCAAAACTTTCGTTGTGTGTCATTTTTCAGTTTGCACTGCCTATAAGTAGACCCCTTTCTAACTGAGGTTATTTTAAATATCGCGCTGATGCAGGACAATTTTAAACTTCCAAAATTTTCGATACCAAAGTTTAAACTTCTGTCCCTCTATTTATATTGATTCTACTTTATATTCATTCTATTTATATACTTTTATTATTTCTATTGATTCATTTATTGATATGAACTCAAAAAAGAGAGACAAAACCTTACCATCAAAGCGTAGAATATCTGTTTCAGAAATCTCAGAAAGAGCATCGCTTTGTTTGATATTATAATCAACCATAGAGTTCAGGCTAGACCCTATCAAATCCCTTTGGAATCGGTTTGCAAACATACGACCAGTGTTATCCTGAGCTTCCATGTTTTTATCGCACAACGGATCTATGTCCTTTGAATCTAAAAAAAAAACACAAACTAAATAGGTAAAAAAAAGTGAAACAGAAAAAGTTGAAAGATAATTTTACCGTGTTTTATGGTTATTGAACAATATTCTTACTATCAGGGACAACATTAAACAAAACAACCATTTTCTGAAGATCACCATCTAGTAGTGTCTAGGGTTAATTTAAAGCTCAAATTTCGGAAGTGTAACTACCTTCCGAGAAGTTAGGATGTTTGTAGACTCCAGGATCAGAATTTGAGAGAAAATTTTCATGAACAGTTGAATACTAAACTGAAGAGTTTAAAATTTGACAATGTAGAAGATGGATGGAATAATTTTGGGAAGAAATTTCAACAATTTTTGAAGTTGCTGATGGTGTCTTAGGGAAGAAAATTAGGAATGCAGCTATTAATAATAGTGAAAAGACTATATCTTTAATAGAGTAGAAGGGGATTGTACAAAAATTGTCTGAGTGATAGACCATATGAAAACGAAAGTAATGTAAAGAAAGTGGAAAAAGCATTAAAATATGAACTAAGTAGGTGTGAAGTGGAGGCCATAGATAAAATTGCCGAGGATCTGGAAGATCCAGCTAAACGGCATAATAGTAAAATACTATTATGTCATGTGTCAATACTATAGTGTCATGTTAATAAATTGACAGGGAGTAGGCAATCCGGATTTGTCCCAGATAAAGATAGGAATGAGGCCATAATTAGTGATGAGGAAAGAGTTAAACAGAGATGGGCAAAACACTTTGAGAATGTGCTAAACCAAGATAGAGTTACAGGAAAAGATAAGAGGAATATGAAAAACGTTTCTGATAATTTGGATGTGAAGGAAGATTTCTTTTGTGAGGAAGAACTAGTGACAGAACTAAAAGGATGTAAATATAATAAGGCCCCAGGTGCCGATACTGGGGTAAATACATTTTTTAAATATGGTGGCTCTGAGGTTAGAAATAAGTTACTGAAGATTATGAATATGATTTTTGAAAAAGAGGAAGCACCTAGCGATTTTAGGAAAACCTAATCAAACCACTGTATAAGAAAGGTTATAAGAGTGAGTGTGGTAATCATGGAGGCATTAACCTGGTCTCTGTAGGTAGAAAATTACTTAGTAATAAAATACTTTTTAGACTGAGTAGATTAAACTAGCTGCTCAGTTATATTAAATAGCTCAAAACATCTTACATATAGACTAAATGTCCTAGCTGCTCGGTTATGCAGCTGAACTAACTGCTCAGTCACATCAGGCAGTTCAAAACATCTTACATATAGCCTGAATGACGTAGCTGCTTGTTTATACTGTTAAACTAGCTGCTCAGTTATACAGGAAAACTAGCTACTCAGTTATACAGCTCAAAACATCTTACATATAGACTAAATGTCCTAGCTGCTCGGTTATACAGCTAAACTAACTGCTCAGTCATATCAAGCAGTTCAAAACATCTTACATATAGCCTGAATGACGTAGCTGCTTGTTTATACTGTTAAACTAGCTGCTCAGTTATACAGGAAAACTAGCTACTCAGTTATACAGCTCAAAACATCTTACATATAGACTAAATGTCCTAGCTGCTCGGTTATACAGCTAAACTAACTGCTCAGTCATATCAGGCAGTTCAAAACATCTTACATGTAGCCTGAATGACGTAGCTGCTTGTTTATACTGTTAAACTAGCTGCTCAGTTATACAGGAAAGCTAGCTACTCAGTTATACAGCTCAAAACATCTTACATGTAGACTAAATGTCCTAGCTGCTCGGTTATACAGCTAAACTAACTGCTCAGTCATATCAGGCAGTTCAAAACATCTTACATATAGCCTGAATGACGTAGTAATTTCTTATGGGGCAAGGGGGTAAATGCCCGCTCCAGAACTAAGTTTTACCCCCAGACCTCAGTCCCCCCAGACCTCAGTCCCCCCAGACCTCAGTCCCCTCAGACCTCAGTCCCCCCAGACCTCAGTCCCCCCCAGACCTCAGTCCCTCCCAGACCTCAGTTTGCCCCTCCCTCCCCCCAGCTGAAATTTATGTTTATGCAAATAATCTCGTCATAACTATGATAAGTCGGCATAGTTCAAGTATCCGGAGACGCAGGTCAGTTCTCTTTAGTATACCTTCGCCTTTATGGTAGTATATGGGTCATTTTTCATTTTTCACTGTCATCTTCACTTGATTTGGGAAAATTGGCTCCAACTTTGCCCCCTCTCAGGATTTTGACGGAATTGCGCCCCTGATTCTTACCCTGGTAAGTCATCGGCGAAAATATGTATCAAATATTAAACATCCTTATCTTGATCCTTTTCCCCTTTTTTCCATTTTGTTCTTTGCATGATAAAACATGGTCAACGTCTTTTACCGTATTATTTTTATTTGCATAGCCTAATAACATATCTTTAGGATGATAAACAGATTTTACATGCTTGTTTGACCCGTGGTAGTTTTGTTGTTCGTCAGCCTTTAATAAAATCTGAAAGGTCCCGTTTTTCACCAAGGCATCATTATATATAATTGGAATAAATTTCTTAGTTTAGTAGATTGGAATAAATCTCTGGTTAATAATAAAGTTAGACTAAAGAATCATTTAATTAGTGACCATTGATTTAATTTAAATTCTGGGATGGAAGCTCCTCATTTTATTTTATTAATTTTTTATTTGGTTATTTTGAATTTATTGGCCTTTTGTTTTCTGTTACCATGCGGAGAGTTGAGGAGCCATCGTTTCATCCTGGTATCTGGAGATATCGTTATCTAAAAATTTTGATCGGACGACTATGAGAAAAAAGGGGGATGGGCGGGGGGCTAGTTAACAACCGATCTTTTTGGTTACTTAAAAAGGACAACTTTTAATTTACGTTCAATTGAGCCCTTCCTGATGTTCTAGGACTATTGTTTCGATGTGATCATCCCTGGAGAAAACAAACAAGAAAAAACAAACAAATAAACACGGATCCGTGATCTTTCTTTTGACAAAAAAAATGCAAAATTCCACATTTTACAGATGGGAGCTTGAAACTTTTACATCAGGGTTCTTGGATACGCTGAATCTGATGATATGATTTTCATTCAGATCCCTTAACCATTAAGGGGTGTTTGCCCCTTTTTTGAAAATCAGGCAAATTTTTTCTGGCGTGTAGCTTTTGATGGATAACACTAACTTCATTAATCTTGTATGTTTGGAATCAGCATTACAAGTCATATCTATACTATAGCAAGTCATATCATAACAAGATATATCTGTTGATATCAAAATTCTGTCTTATAGAGTTTCGATCACTATTGACCCTCCTTACTTGCAGTTCGTTACCACGAACTGTTTGATAGATATAGCTACTATATAGATATGATCTTTTAGACTTTATTGACCAAGATGGTGGTCCAGGCGTTAAAGATTCAGTTTTGCCACGTGGATCTCAGTCGTTTATGACAGATAGCGTGCCCGGCTTCAAAATTGAAGATGATTTTCCTCTCCATCACCCTGGAGCTCTATCTGAGCAATCTGTAGCGACTACAGCGATTGTTGACGGTAAGGAATACATTTTTAAGTATAGAGTACCCTTCCTCCATTTTCGTATCAATTATTAATTTATGTATTCTCTGTTCTTTACCCTCTATTTCCCCCTTAGAGATTGGAAGAAGAATTGAGAAAGTAATAAAAACAAGCTTATGTCCGCTGGATATCCCATTTCCTGCTGTCAGTGATCTCCTTGGAAATCCCTTGTCTTTATTTCTTTTTCAGGACACTTTTCACAGATATGAAAGAAGGGTTTCATTACCCTCTTAAAAATTCAGGACAGCTATCCTGGTTATACTGGTGTTTACTCTATATCTCTCACTAAAATATTCTTGAAACTGTATGGAAGATTCCTAGAAGAATGTCTAAAGCAAAGAATCTTAGCTTTCACTGGTCCGAGGCAAATGGGAACCTCAGAGCCACTTGAACCTCCCATTACCACGTTCATCATATCAGTTTTATTGGAAAAATTCTTGAAAAGCCTAATGCTCGATTAAATTCAATTTTCATTGTTCTCCATAGAGATTTTGATCACGTAACAATAGGTGAGAAACCTGTTAGTTGATGCAGTATATACTGTTGTTGAGTGCTTTCGTTGTCTCCTTATTGAATAGATCACAAGTAATGAAAATCTGAGCTACAATTCCTATATCTCTTTGTCCATCACATAGTACTTCAAGTGCCCCTTCTTTTCTTCGCTATGACTAAACAGCCTTGCTGCGGGATTTCCCATAAAACTTGTCGGTGACCTAACTGTTTTTGAGATCTACTGCAGAAACGAATGAGCAGGCCCATGAGCATCTTCAGTGATATTACGAGTAATGCTTAACGCTTATGCATGGAAGGAAATTCTTCTGAATCTATAATAATGCCGACATTTTCCTCCTTAACTCCCCATCCCCGCTCTGTTTTCTGACTTCTGTTCCTGTTGAAATTTTTGTGTCGCCCTTGAAATTATTTGTTGTTTCAATATCTCCTATTGCAAAGTGGGTATCCCTGGTAAAAATATAATCCGTGAAGCTGATGCGTATATCTCCGTTTTTATGCTCCTAAATAATTTTGGGACCCCCCTTAACATTTTAAAAAGTTTATACTTCCTTTTTCAGCCTTTATCTTGAATTTGCATGTCCTGTTAGGCAACCTGGCATCTCCCGGGGAAGAAAAAGGTATAATAGAATATATTCAAAAAAGCCCTGCGACTGATTTAGAAAGAAAGAAGTAAAGTTCTTTGCTATCTTCTTGTAAAATAGAAGCTAGGTCAGAAATACTTGAATGCAGGGAAAAAGAGTTGCGCCTCAGTTAAAAAAAAAAAGAAGATAATTTCAAACCCTCACAGGAAAACATTTTCCCCTAAGAAAACTCCACCCAAATTATCCCTAACTCGGGCTGCTTCTCAACTCGGTCATACTTTGTCTCTCGTTTGCTTCTTTACCTCCAGATATGATAAATGTCTGGCTTGCATTCCGGCAGAAGTTATTCTAGTTATTTTGAAGTTCTTGACATGTTTTTTGTGGAATAGATATGTTTTTGAATTTAATAAATTCTTTATTCTAAATAAGGACTAATTAATTCTGTAAATTTAAGTTTATTGTTTTAAGTGTATTTTTCTTGAACTCTACTTTTTTTTTCAATTTATTTATTTGTTTGATTGTTTGTTTTTTTTTTCGAAGAAAAATCGGAATTCACTCCTCGTGGCTTGTGATAGGGATTTATTCATAGATTTATTATCTTTTGTTATATACAATTAGATCCTCATTAAGGATTTTTGGTCTTCTGTTAAAATCAAGATTGTAACTTTCTTACCGAAAAAGTTGATTTTCTTGCCGTGTGTCAACTTTCACTTCTGAGAACAGAGTATAGGGTAAGTTCTTTTTTCATTACCAGTGGCAGACATATTCAAGTCTGGGAGGAACATTTGAGGAACCATTTCTCTTCATTGCTTAAATTTCTCTTCAGCCCCCACACTCGAGGTGTCTCTTAAAAAGAGAAAAAATCTGCTGCGTTTTTTCCAAAATAAAATGAAGAGCACAGAAAAATAAACAGCTCCTTGTATTTCCAATACTGTAGATAACTTCATAGAAAATGGTTGTTTTTTTTAATGTTGTCCCTGATAGTAAGAATATTGTTCAATAACCATAAAACACGGTAAAATTATCTTTCAACTTTTTCTGTTTCACTTTTTTTTACCTATTTAGTTTGTGTTTTTTTTTCAGATTCAAAGGACATAGATCCGTTGTGCGATAAAAACATGGAAGCTCAGGATAACACTGGTCGTATGTTTGCAAACCGATTCCAAAGGGATTTGATAGGGTCTAGCCTGAACTCTATGGTTGATTATAATATCAAACAAAGCGATGCTCTTTCTGAGATTTCTGAAACAGATATTCTACGCTTTGATGGTAAGGTTTTGTCTCTCTTTTTGAGTTCATATCAATAAATGAATCAATAGAAATAATAAAAGTATATAAATAGAATGAATATAAAGTAGAATCAATATAAATAGAGGGACAGAAGTTTAAACTTTGGTATCGAAAATTTTGGAAGTTTAAAATTGTCCTGCATCAGCGCGATATTTAAAATAACCTCAGTTAGAAAGGGGTCTACTTATAGGCAGTGCAAACTGAAAAATGACACACAACGAAAGTTTTGAGATAATCATTTCGAGCAGCAGACAGATCCAATAAGTTTACTTCAAGGAAGATACGACCTTAAACCCCCTGGGCCAAGGTTTGTAAATAATTCAAATTGCTTCAGCTTAGTTTTTGTCTTAGTTAATGGCTTCTTTGAGGGATAACAATTTTTAGGGATCTTGATCTCTTTTTGAAAAGGATCAAGCATTTTTTTCTAAGAAGGGTGGTTAGAGTGTCCAAATATGGGAAAAAAAACTTTTTGTTCATGATTAGTTTTAATTCGAGAAAGTTCTCATAGTTTTTCAACAGCATTTCCAGGAAATGAATTATGTACATGTGGAGCAGACTTTGAATTTTAGCTGGGAGAGGGGAGTGGGTTGGAGTTAAATTAAAAGGCAATGTTTGGACCCATTTCATCAAAATACTATGTCTGCAAAGTCTCGAGCATGGTTGGGATATGGAGTTAAGAGTATCAGTTACTTTTGGAAAAAGGAAGGGGGTGGCTGGGGGAAGGGATATTTATAACTAATTTGTAGGAAGAGATTAACCAATTTTATCTCCTATATGAATAAAATTGAGCTGTTGCACATGAATTTCGTATGTAGAAGGTTAAGCAAGACCATGGAGGAAAATCAAAAGACACTGTGCTGCTCGGTTGTCAAATTAGTGGACTGTATATGCAAAATCTGAAGAACGGCTTGGAGTACTAAATTGAAACGTTCAGAGAATATGGTGCGGAGGGTTGAACAAAATCCAAATACAATTTTTGCATCCAAGTTATCAAAAACCATGCCTGAAATCTCGCAGAAAATACGGCGTAAGGGATTAGGTTGAAATTTCTAGAGGGCATTCAAAGTAGAGAGGGTGCTGAAGTGCATTGTACGCTTGACTTAAGATAAATCGGAATACACTCTGCATATTAGGTTCACCAAAATAGTGTATTTAAAATATATTAGGAACGATTTGGGGGATGGAGTTAAAGAGTTGCAGATACTGTTTGAGAAAGGAAGGTGGGAGGCCAGGGCACGGGATTATGTGTACATTTTACCACGATTTTACCGCCTTTTTCTAGGTTCCAATAGTTTTTCTTTGGCTCCTTTTAGTTCCAAAAGAGTCACCCTAGATCCAAAGTTATTAGGTAAGGAAGTAAATCATGACTCGAGTGGTGCCACAACGAGAGCAGTACCCTTGAGTGCGAAAACAGATTTCATTAGCTTTTAATTTCACTCATTAGTCAAATGACTCTCTTTATCCACAATTTGCTGGCGCTGCCGTGCAATAGACAACAGATATTTGCCATGTTTAGGACGCTGTACTAACTCTGCTCTTTCTCTTTCTTACCAATATGGTCCTGAACACTAAATTGATGCTTCATAAGTTTTATTTTCTCAAGTACCATTTGTCTATCTACTGCATTTTTGTTAAGACTTGGAAGACGAAGATCCGTCATCAAATGAAGACTCTATAAGCCAGGATGCCAACGATTCTTTTTTGTCACATAGACCTCGACCATCTAGGACAGATCTCGTACCGGACTTTGAACCTGAATCGGATAATGCAGTCCAGATGCCTAAGGCTTTCCCTGATCAACCAATATCGGTAACACCAATTGTTGAAGGTAATAATATGCATTTTATGCTTTTCGTATAAAAATGAGCTGTTCAGAAACACACACACAGACACACACACACACACACACAGACGCACACACACACACACACACACACACACACACAC
Organism: Artemia sp. Qi Xiang Cuo; assembly: GCF_049724085.1. Classification (NCBI taxonomy): domain Eukaryota; kingdom Metazoa; phylum Arthropoda; class Branchiopoda; order Anostraca; family Artemiidae; genus Artemia; species Artemia sp. Qi Xiang Cuo. The sequence goes on along the minus strand of NC_142797.1, from coordinate 21,622,353 downwards.
ACACACACACACACACACATATATATATATATATATATATATATATATATATATATATATATATATATATATATATATGTGTGTGTGTGTGTGTGTGTGTGTGTGTGTGTGTGTGTGTGTGTGCGTCTGTGTGTGTGTGTGTGTGCGTCTGTGTGTGTGTTTCTGAACAGCTCATTTTTATACGAAAAGCATAAAATGCATATTATTACCTTCAACAATTGGTGTTACCGATATTGGTTGATCAGGAAAGCCTTAGGCATCTGGACTGCATTATCCGATTCAGGTTCAAAGTCCGGTACGAGATCTGTCCTAGATGGTCGAGGTCTATGTGACAAAAGAATCGTTGGCATCCTGGCTTATAGAGTCTTCATTTGATGACGGATCTTCGTCTTCCAAGTCTTAACAAAAATGCAGTAGATAGACAAATGGTACTTGAGAAAATAAAACTTATGAAGCATCAATTTAGTGTTCAGGACCATATTGGTAAGAAAGAGAAAGAGCAGAGTTAGTACAGCGTCCTAAACATGGCAAATATCTGTTGTCTATTGCACGGCAGCGCCAGCAAATTGTGGATAAAGAGAGTCATTTGACTAATGAGTGAAATTAAAAGCTAATGAAATCTGTTTTCGCACTCAAAGGTACTGCTCTCGTTGTGGCACCACTCGAGTCATGATTTACTTCCTTACCTAATAACTTTGGATCTAGGGTGACTCTTTTGGAACTAAAAGGAGCCAAAGAAAAACTATTGGAACCTAGAAAAAGGCGGTAAAATCGTGGTAAAATGTACACATAATCCCGTGCCCTGGCCTCCCACCTTCCTTTCTCAAACAGTATCTGCAACTCTTTAACTCCATCCCCCAAATCGTTCCTAATATATTTTAAATACACTATTTTGGTGAACCTAATATGCAGAGTGTATTCCGATTTATCTTAAGTCAAGCGTACAATGCACTTCAGCACCCTCTCTACTTTGAATGCCCTCTAGAAATTTCAACCTAATCCCTTACGCCGTATTTTCTGCGAGATTTCAGGCATGGTTTTTGATAACTTGGATGCAAAAATTGTATTTGGATTTTGTTCAACCCTCCGCACCATATTCTCTGAACGTTTCAATTTAGTACTCCAAGCCGTTCTTCAGATTTTGCATATACAGTCCACTAATTTGACAACCGAGCAGCACAGTGTCTTTTGATTTTCCTCCATGGTCTTGCTTAACCTTCTACATACGAAATTCATGTGCAACAGCTCAATTTTATTCATATAGGAGATAAAATTGGTTAATCTCTTCCTACAAATTAGTTATAAATATCCCTTCCCCCAGCCACCCCCTTCCTTTTTCCAAAAGTAACTGATACTCTTAACTCCATATCCCAACCATGCTCGAGACTTTGCAGACATAGTATTTTGATGAAATGGGTCCAAACATTGCCTTTTAATTTAACTCCAACCCACTCCCCTCTCCCAGCTAAAATTCAAAGTCTGCTCCACATGTACATAATTCATTTCCTGGAAATGCTGTTGAAAAACTATGAGAACTTTCTCGAATTAAAACTAATCATGAACAAAAGTTTTTTTCCCATATTTGGACACTCTAACCACCCTTCTTAGAAAAAAATGCTTGATCCTTTTCAAAAAGAGATCAAGATCCCTAAAAATTGTTATCCCTCAAAGAAGCCATTAACTAAGACAAAAACTAAGCTGAAGCAATTTGAATTATTTACAAACCTTGGCCCAGGGGGTTTAAGGTCGTATCTTCCTTGAAGTAAACTTATTGGATCTGTCTGCTGCTCGAAATGATTATCTCAAAACTTTCGTTGTGTGTCATTTTTCAGTTTGCACTGCCTATAAGTAGACCCCTTTCTAACTGAGGTTATTTTAAATATCGCGCTGATGCAGGACAATTTTAAACTTCCAAAATTTTCGATACCAAAGTTTAAACTTCTGTCCCTCTATTTATATTGATTCTACTTTATATTCATTCTATTTATATACTTTTATTATTTCTATTGATTCATTTATTGATATGAACTCAAAAGAGAGACAAAACCTTACCATCAAAGCGTAGAATATCTGTTTCAGAAATCTCAGAAAGAGCATCGCTTTGTTTGATATTATAATCAACCATAGAGTTCAGGCTAGACCCTATCAAATCCCTTTGGAATCGGTTTGCAAACATACGACCAGTGTTATCCTGAGCTTCCATGTTTTTATCGCACAACGGATCTATGTCCTTTGAATCTGAAAAAAAAACACAAACTAAATAGGTAAAAAAAAGTGAAACAGAAAAAGTTGAAAGATAATTTTACCGTGTTTTATGGTTATTGAACAATATTCTTACTATCAGGGACAACATTAAAAAAAACAACCATTTTCTATGAAGTTATCTACAGTATTGGAAATACAAGGAGCTGTTTATTTTTCTGTGCTCTTCATTTTATTTTGGAAAAAACGCAGCAGATTTTTTCTCTTTTTAAGAGACACCTCGAGTGTGGGGGCTGAAGAGAAATTTAAGCAATGAAGAGAAATGGTTCCTCAAATGTTCCTCCCAGACTTGAATATGTCTGCCACTGGTAATGAAAAAGAACTTACCCTATACTCTGTTCTCAGAAGTGAAAGTTGACACACGGCAAGAAAATCAACTTTTTCGGTAAGAAAGTTACAATCTTGATTTTAACAGAAGACCAAAAATCCTTAATGAGGATCTAATTGTATATAACAAAAGATAATAAATCTATGAATAAATCCCTATCACAAGCCACGAGTAGTGAATTCCTATTTTTCTTCGAAAAAAAAAACAAACAATCAAACAAATAAATAAATTGAAAAAAACAGTAGAGTTCAAGAACAATACACTTAAAACAATAAACTTAAATTGACAGAATTAATTAGTCCTTATTTAGAATAAAGAATTTATTAAATTCAAAAACATATCTATTCCACAAAAAACATGTCAAGAACTTCAAAATAACTAGAATAACTTCTGCCGGAATGCAAGCCAGACATTTATCATATCTGGAGGTAAAGAAGCAAACGAGAGACAAAGTATGACCGAGTTGAGAAGCAGCCCGAGTTAGGGATAATTTGGGTGGAGTTTTCTTAGGGGAAAATGTTTTCCTGTGAGGGTTTGAAATTATCTTCTTTTTTTTTTTAACTGAGGCGCAACTCTTTTTCCCTGCATTCAAGTATTTCTGACCTAGCTTCTATTTTACAAGAAGATAGCAAAGAACTTTACTTCTTTCTTTCTAAATCAGTCGCAGGGCTTTTTTGAATATATTCTATTATACCTTTTTCTTCCCCGGGAGATGCCAGGTTGCCTAACAGGACATGCAAATTCAAGATAAAGGCTGAAAAAGGAAGTATAAACTTTTTTAAAATGTTAAGGGGGGTCCCAAAATTATTTAGGAGCATAAAAACGGAGATATACGCATCAGCTTCACGGATTATATTTTTACCAGGGATACCCACTTTGCAATAGGAGATATTGAAACAACAAATAATTTCAAGGGCGACACAAAAATTTCAACAGGAACAGAAGTCAGAAAACAGAGCGGGGATGGGGAGTTAAGGAGGAAAATGTCGGCATTATTATAGATTCAGAAGAATTTCCTTCCATGCATAAGCGTTAAGCATTACTCGTAATATCACTGAAGATGCTCATGGGCCTGCTCATTCGTTTCTGCAGTAGATCTCAAAAACAGTTAGGTCACCGACAAGTTTTATGGGAAATCCCGCAGCAAGGCTGTTTAGTCATAGCGAAGAAAAGAAGGGGCACTTGAAGTACTATGTGATGGACAAAGAGATATAGGAATTGTAGCTCAGATTTTCATTACTTGTGATCTATTCAATAAGGAGACAACGAAAGCACTCAACAACAGTATATACTGCATCAACTAACAGGTTTCTCACCTATTGTTACGTGATCAAAATCTCTATGGAGAACAATGAAAATTGAATTTAATCGAGCATTAGGCTTTTCAAGAATTTTTCCAATAAAACTGATATGATGAACGTGGTAATGGGAGGTTCAAGTGGCTCTGAGGTTCCCATTTGCCTCGGACCAGTGAAAGCTAAGATTCTTTGCTTTAGACATTCTTCTAGGAATCTTCCATACAGTTTCAAGAATATTTTAGTGAGAGATATAGAGTAAACACCAGTATAACCAGGATAGCTGTCCTGAATTTTTAAGAGGGTAATGAAACCCTTCTTTCATATCTGTGAAAAGTGTCCTGAAAAAGAAATAAAGACAAGGGATTTCCAAGGAGATCACTGACAGCAGGAAATGGGATATCCAGCGGACATAAGCTTGTTTTTATTACTTTCTCAATTCTTCTTCCAATCTCTAAGGGGGAAATAGAGGGTAAAGAACAGAGAATACATAAATTAATAATTGATACGAAAATGGAGGAAGGGTACTCTATACTTAAAAATGTATTCCTTACCGTCAACAATCGCTGTAGTCGCTACAGATTGCTCAGATAGAGCTCCAGGGTGATGGAGAGGAAAATCATCTTCAATTTTGAAGCCGGGCACGCTATCTGTCATAAACGACTGAGATCCACGTGGCAAAACTGAATCTTTAACGCCTGGACCACCATCTTGGTCAATAAAGTCTAAAAGATCATATCTATATAGTAGCTATATCTATCAAACAGTTCGTGGTAACGAACTGCAAGTAAGGAGGGTCAATAGTGATCGAAACTCTATAAGACAGAATTTTGATATCAACAGATATATCTTGTTATGATATGACTTGCTATAGTATAGATATGACTTGTAATGCTGATTCCAAACATACAAGATTAATGAAGTTAGTGTTATCCATCAAAAGCTACACGCCAGAAAAAATTTGCCTGATTTTCAAAAAGGGGCAAACACCCCTTAATGGTTAAGGGATCTGAATGAAAATCATATCATCAGATTCAGCGTATCCAAGAACCCTGATGTAAAAGTTTCAAGCTCCCATCTGTAAAATGTGGAATTTTGCATTTTTTTTGTCAAAAGAAAGATCACGGATCCGTGTTTATTTGTTTGTTTTTTCTTGTTTGTTTTCTCCAGGGATGATCACATCGAAACAATAGTCCTAGAACATCAGGAAGGGCTCAATTGAACGTAAATTAAAAGTTGTCCTTTTTAAGTAACCAAAAAGATCGGTTGTTAACTAGCCCCCCTCCCATCCCCCGTTTTTCTCATAGTCGTCCGATCAAAATTTTGAGATAACGATATCTCCAGATACCAGGATGAAACGATGGCTCCTCAACTCTCCGCATGGTAACAGAAAACAAAAGGCCAATAAATTCAAAATAACCAAATAAAAAATTAATAAAATAAAATGAGGAGCTTCCATCCCAGAATTTAAATTAAATCAATGGTCACTAATTAAATGATTCTTTAGTCTAACTTTATTATTAACCAGAGATTTATTCCAATCTACTAAACTAAGAAATTTATTCCAATTATATATAATGATGCCTTGGTGAAAAACGGGACCTTTCAGATTTTATTAAAGGCTGACGAACAACAAAACTACCACGGGTCAAACAAGCATGTAAAATCTGTTTATCATCCTAAAGATATGTTATTAGGCTATGCAAATAAAAATAATACGGTAAAAGACGTTGACCATGTTTTATCATGCAAAGAACAAAATGGAAAAAAGGGGAAAAGGATCAAGATAAGGATGTTTAATATTTGATACATATTTTCGCCGATGACTTACCAGGGTAAGAATCAGGGGCGCAATTCCGTCAAAATCCTGAGAGGGGGCAAAGTTGGAGCCAATTTTCCCAAATCAAGTGAAGATGACAGTGAAAAATGAAAAATGACCCATATACTACCATAAAGGCGAAGGTATACTAAAGAGAACTGACCTGCGTCTCCGGATACTTGAACTATGCCGACTTATCATAGTTATGACGAGATTATTTGCATAAACATAAATTTCAGCTGGGGGGAGGGAGGGGCAAACTGAGGTCTGGGAGGGACTGAGGTCTGGGGGGGGACTGAGGTCTGGGGGGACTGAGGTCTGAGGGGACTGAGGTCTGGGGGGACTGAGGTCTGGGGGGACTGAGGTCTGGGGGGTAAAACTTAGTTCTGGAGCGGGCATTTACCCCCTTGCCCCATAAGAAATTACTACGTCATTCAGGCTATATGTAAGATGTTTTGAACTGCCTGATATGACTGAGCAGTTAGTTTAGCTGTATAACCGAGCAGCTAGGACATTTAGTCTACATGTAAGATGTTTTGAGCTGTATAACTGAGTAGCTAGCTTTCCTGTATAACTGAGCAGCTAGTTTAACAGTATAAACAAGCAGCTACGTCATTCAGGCTACATGTAAGATGTTTTGAACTGCCTGATATGACTGAGCAGTTAGTTTAGCTGTATAACCGAGCAGCTAGGACATTTAGTCTATATGTAAGATGTTTTGAGCTGTATAACTGAGTAGCTAGTTTTCCTGTATAACTGAGCAGCTAGTTTAACAGTATAAACAAGCAGCTACGTCATTCAGGCTATATGTAAGATGTTTTGAACTGCTTGATATGACTGAGCAGTTAGTTTAGCTGTATAACCGAGCAGCTAGGACATTTAGTCTATATGTAAGATGTTTTGAGCTGTATAACTGAGTAGCTAGTTTTCCTGTATAACTGAGCAGCTAGTTTAACAGTATAAACAAGCAGCTCCGTCATTCAGGCTATATGTAAGATGTTTTGAACTGCCTGATGTGACTGAGCAGTTAGTTCAGCTGCATAACCGAGCAGCTAGGACATTTAGTCTATATGTAAGATGTTTTGAGCTATTTAATATAACTGAGCAGCTAGTTTAATCTACTCAGTCTAAAAAGTATTTTATTACTAAGTAATTTTCTACCTACAGAGACCAGGTTAATGCCTCCATAATTACCACACTCACTCTTATAACCTTTCTTATACAGTGGTTTGATTAGGTTTTCCTAAAATCGCTAGGTGCTTCCTCTTTTTCAAAAATCATATTCATAATCTTCAGTAACTTATTTCTAACCTCAGAGCCACCATATTTAAAAAATGTATTTACCCCAGTATCGGCACCTGGGGCCTTATTATATTTACATCCTTTTAGTTCTGTCACTAGTTCTTCCTCACAAAAGAAATCTTCCTTCACATCCAAATTATCAGAAACGTTTTTCATATTCCTCTTATCTTTTCCTGTAACTCTATCTTGGTTTAGCACATTCTCAAAGTGTTTTGCCCATCTCTGTTTAACTCTTTCCTCATCACTAATTATGGCCTCATTCCTATCTTTATCTGGGACAAATCCGGATTGCCTACTCCCTGTCAATTTATTAACATGACACTATAGTATTGACACATGACATAATAGTATTTTACTATTATGCCGTTTAGCTGGATCTTCCAGATCCTCGGCAATTTTATCTATGGCCTCCACTTCACACCTACTTAGTTCATATTTTAATGCTTTTTCCACTTTCTTTACATTACTTTCGTTTTCATATGGTCTATCACTCAGACAATTTTTGTACAATCCCCTTCTACTCTATTAAAGATATAGTCTTTTCACTATTATTAATAGCTGCATTCCTAATTTTCTTCCCTAAGACACCATCAGCAACTTCAAAAATTGTTGAAATTTCTTCCCAAAATTATTCCATCCATCTTCTACATTGTCAAATTTTAAACTCTTCAGTTTAGTATTCAACTGTTCATGAAAATTTTCTCTCAAATTCTGATCCTGGAGTCTACAAACATCCTAACTTCTCGGAAGGTAGTTACACTTCCGAAATTTGAGCTTTAAATTAACCCTAGACACTACTAGATGGTGATCTTCACTTTTAAAATCAAAAACAACACTCCTATACACCCAAGTATCTTGTATTAATCCTGCCAGTCTTTGGTTTCCAACAACATTATCAATCAGATTTGCTGTCTTACCATCATGTGAATACCACGTTAACTTGCTAGCCATTTTATGACCCAACACAGCATGGGTTATGTTTAGATTGTTATCCCTACAAAATTGCCGTAGAATGTAGCCGTTCCTGTTTCTCTTTCTTTCACTTAATTTACCTAGGCTAGGATACTGTCTATCGCTATTTCTACCGACCTGGGCGTTCAAAATATCCTAATAAAGACACAATATTTATACCTAGGACCTTGTCTATTTCCTCCAATAACTGTAATAAAATTCATCGTAGTCACTAATATCTCCGTGAGTCTGTTCTACAGGGGCATATGCTACTATAACTGATACCTGAACTTTTTAGTCATAAAATGAGCGATTAGTATTCTACTACTAATACCGTCCCAGCCTAAACAGGACTTAGCAGCTTCCTTATTCATCATGAGTCCTACTCGCTGTCTGTGTACCCCATCCTTCCTGTCTGAGTAAATAAATTCTATATCACCTAACTTTATGCTTCCTACCCCAGAGATATGCATTTCTGAAACTCCTAATAAGTCCAGTTCGAATCGTAAAACTTCATCAGTCAAAATGTCGATAAGATAGTTATTTTTTAACGTCGTAACATTCCAAGTTGCAATTTGCATATTCCTTAAATGAATGGAATTGTTTTGGCCTCAAGAAAAGCAATGGTTCCGGATACCAGAGTGGGACGGGAACCAACACATCTTCTCAAGTCTGCATTGAAGCGCTTAAGCCGGCTTTGTGCAATCCTGGGCCTATCTTGGTCACAACATGGCTTTCATCACTTGGCAATTCTCTTTTATCGTCATGAGCCAAAGTGCGGCACATACCATTTGAAGCCTAATACCTCCGATACATTATTTATTCATGCCTATAAATATTATGCTACTACGGGGAGGCAACCCATTGTAGATAAGTTAGCCAGGAAAAGGTTTTTCAGCCCAAAAACGCGTTTGCTAGGCTATAATTTCCTCAAGGGGCGCCACTCATCAAGTTGGAAATAGAATTGACCGCAAAGTTCCCCAGTCTTGCTAATATCCCGAAAGGGTTGACACAGCCCTTTGCAGAGACTGTTGTCCATAGATCTGGATCTTACGCACTGCCAGAGTTATCCTCCTGCAGAAGATCCTCCCATGATGGTGTTCTGCATCACCATGTAATTGAATCCATCACTGAGAGAACGTGTGTAACCTATAAAACATGTCCATACACCAGTGGGCCCTGATGAGTGTACATTTGAGGGGCCTTCTTGCTCCTCCGTCTGTATCTATGGCCCAGGGCGAGGGTGTCCCAGTTTCTATTATAGACCCCCAGGGACAAAGCCCCTCTTGGTCGCTGTCTCCTATAGAGGTACCCTACATATCTGTACGGTATGCATATCTTAGAACCAAGTTAAAGTCTCAAATTCCATATTTCAACATCTTACATAGACAGCTCAAATATCTTAAATACAGACTAAATGCCCTATCTGCTCGGTTTTACAGCTAAACTAGCTGCTCAGTAATAAACCTCAAAGTATTTCACATAAACAGCTCAGAACATCTTACATACAGACTCAATTCCTTAGCTGCTTGGTTATAAAGCTAAAATAGCTGCTTAGTTATATTAGACAGCTCAAAATATCCTACATACAGACTAAATGACGAAGCTGTTCGGTGATATATCTAAACTAGCTGCTCAGTAATATTAGACGGCTCAAAACATATTACATACAGACAAAATGCCCTAGCTGCTCGGTTATACAGCTAAATTAGCTGATCAGGTTTATGAGACAGCTCAAAACATCTTACAAACAGACTAATGCCCTAGCTGCTCGGTTATACAGCTAAACTAGCTGCTCAGTTTTGCAGCTCAAAACATCTTACATTGGCAGCTCAAAACATCTGATGTACAGACTAAATGTCCTAGCTGTTCTGTTATACGGCTAATCTAGCTTCTCAGTTATATTAGATAGCTAAAAACATCTTAAGTACAGACTAAATGTCCTAGCTGCTTGGTTATACAGCTAAACTAGCTTCTCAGTCATATTAGACAGCTCAAAATATCTTACACACAGACTAAATGCTCTAGCTCCTCTGTTATATTAGACAGCTCAAAACATATTACATAAACAGTTCAAAACATCTTACATAGATACAAAATGACGTAGCTGCTCGGTTATACAGCTAAATAAGCTGCTGAGTTATATTAGACAGCTCAAAACATCTTGCAGACTAAATGCCCTAGCTGCTTGGTTGCACAGTTCAACTAGTTATTCAGTTTTATTAAACAGCTCAAAACATCTTACAAATAGACAAAATGCCCTAGCTGCTTGGTCATACAGCTAAAGTAGCTGCTCAGTCTTGCAGATCAAAACATCTTACGTTGACAGCTAAAAAAATCTTACGACAGGCTAAATGCCCTAGCTGCTCGGTTCTACAGCTATACTAGGTTCTCAGTTATATTAGATAGCACAAAACATCTTACATACAGATTAAATGCCCTAGCTGCTCTGTTATACAGGTAGACTAGCTACTCAGCTATACAGTTAAAACATCTTACATAGAGCCAGAATTTTCTAGCATCTCGGTTATACAGCTAAACTAGCTGCTCAGCTAAATTAGATAGCTCAAAACATTTTACATACTGATTAAATGCCCTAGCTGCTCGGTTATACAGGTAAACTAGCTACTCAGTTATGCAGCTCAAAACACCTTACGTACAGCCGAAATGCCCGAGATTCTCGGTTATACAGCTAAACTAACTTCTTAATTATATTAGATAGCTCAAAACATCTTACATACACAGATTAAATGCCTAGCTGCTCGGTTATACAGCTCAAAATATCTTACATAGACAGCTCAAAACAACTTATATACAGCTTAAATGCCCTAGCTGCTCGGCTATACTGCTAAACTAGGTGCTCAGTTATATCAGACAGCTCGAAACATCTAAAATTGACAGCTCAAACTTCTTATGTACAGACTAAATGTACTAGCTACTCGGTTTTACAGGTAAACTAGCTACTCAGTTATGCAGCTCAAAACATCTTACATAGACAGCTCAACATGTAGAGAAAGTGATAAGAGAAGAACACTGCAGGTTTAGAAAAGTAGAAGTTGTGTCGACTGAATTTTCACTCTTAGGTTAATAATTGAGAAGGGCCTTAATTATCAAACACCTTTGGGTCTCAGTTTTGTAGATTATGAGCAGGCGTTCGATTCTGTTGATAAAAGTGCTTTATCAAAGTTCTTGTCCTTGTGTTGGATACCAGACATATACATTAGTGATTAGTGCTATGTACGGGAATAACACTGCTGCGGTTAAGGTAGGAAATGAGGTTAACAGCTAGTTTCGTATTCAATCAGGAGTTAGGCAGGGCTGTGTTCTATCCCCCTTTATATTGATCATTTTGATGGACTTCGTCTTAAGGAGCACAGGAAAGGCAATGGCAGAACACGGAATCAAATGGGGAGGAAAAACTTTCCTGGGCTTAGATTATGCTTATGAAAGTGTGAGCAAAATGAAGGATATTTTAAAGGTTTTGCGAGTTCAGGGTGCATAGAATAGGTTTGAAAATTAATACCAAGAAGACTAAGTCGCTAAGGCTAGAAATAAATGAAGATGAAGAGGTGATGTTGGGTAACAAAAAGATTGATCAGATGGAAAACTTCACTTACTTTGGTAGTATTATTAATAAAGACGGTGGAAGCAGTAAAGATGTTAAAAGAAGAATAGACAAGGCTCAGGGTATTTTTTCACAGTTGAAAAAAAGTTTAAAAACAGGAAGATAACCCTGCAAACGAAGATTAGAATATTGGAAACTACAGTGATGAATGACAGCTGTCAAATATGGTTCTGAATTAACCATATTTGACTGCTTTTCGGGGCGCTCCGAAAAGCAGATGAAGATTTGCTAGATGTTTTCCAGAGAAATTGTCTACAGATTATTTTTGGTACCCGGCTGACTGACCATATTTCCAACAGTAGGCCGTGCGAAAAGTGCAGTTTAATCCCGATTTCTACGGCTATAATGAGAGAAAGGTTGAGATGGCTAGGGCACGTTCTGCGGATGAAAATTTACAGATTGCCAAAGATTGTCCTTTTTGGCTAGCCGTATAGGGTTAAATGGAAAGCAGCTTGTTCGCGGTTGAGGTAGAAGGATATCATAAAGAAAGATATAAGGGAAATTGGAACTTTCTGGGAGGGTGTAAAGAGAGAGGATTTGAATAGATCGGGATGGAGGAGCGTGCGTACCTGTGTTGGCGTCAGGTGCCTATGTGCTGCGGTGAATTGTTAGCAGCAGTAGTAGTTTGAAGATAACAAGAGCCCCCACAGACCCTGGGGAAAGGTCTTTAAGTTATACATTTTTCACATTGTTTAAGTATAGTAATTTTTATTGAGAAGTATGCATACATTTTTCGGGTGGGGGGAGGGGTGAATATTCTGCTGGGGGGATTTTCAAGAGAGAAAATTTTCCATGGAGAGGGAAGCTTCTGGGGGGGGGGGTGAACTTTCTAAGGGAAATTTTACACTGGGTGAATTTGCCAGAATTCATATACGAATATCTTTTTATTAGTCTTACTTTCTCTTTTCCGACCCAATTTTACATGTGGAGATATTAAGGGGAATTTACCGGGTTGGAATTGTCTAGAGTATCTTTCCACAGGAGGGGGGATTTTTCACGGGAGAAATTCGCCATGGGGGAATTTTTCATGGGATAAATTCTCCAGAGAAATTTTCTGCAGGATCAACTTTCTACTAAGGGGTAGGTTATTTCTGGGAAAACTTTTACACGGAGGAGAGGATTTCTGGCATAATTTTTAAAACAATCTTTTCGAATGAAAGTCTTCTTCAAATGAGAGTGAGGTAAGAAACATTTTCACCTGGAACTGACCGCAAGAAATTCTTCGAAAGGAATTTTAGCTAGAATTGAATGGTATGTGAGGAATTTTCCTTGCGGGGGGGGGGGGGAGGGGGTTTTACGTGGGAATAAATTTCCATGGAGGGATTGTCTTTGGGGAGAGGGAATTTCCCGTGAAGGGGGAGCCAAATTTCCGGGCATTTATTTTAAAAAATAAAGTTGTTTTCAACTGAAAGTAAGGAACAACATCAAAACTTAAAATGAACAGAAATTACTACTTATATTTTTAGTTATATGAGAGTGGCTGTCCTCTCCTCAATACCTCGCTCTTTACGCCAGAGTTTGACTTTTTGTCCCAATTCTTTGAGAACGAGTCCTGAAACACATGGGCCATTTAATTAAGATATTATTTTTTTAAATGTTCTAAAAAAAACTTTAGAGTAAAGACCAAGGAGAGGGCAGCTCCTCTATACTCTTTGCATTACTAAACACAAGAGTAAAAAAAAATCGTCTTTTTTTTACATTTTAGATATGTATAACGGTCTGAACTTCCTAATATAACAATTTTAAATAAAATCAGATTACACACCATTATTAGCAAAAAAAAAGAAAAAATGAGGAAACTAACCCTATGACCTGAGTATAATCAATATACTGTTCAGCCAAATATCAGGCTCTATTTGACATAAAAATGGAATCGAACAGAACTTAAATAGGTGTTCTTACCCTTAACAATCACTCTAGTTGTTATAGACTGCTTAGATAAAGCTCCAGCAGGATGGAGTGCAAAATCATGTTCCATTTTGAAGTCCGGCATACTATCTATCACAGACAATTGAGGTCCACATGACAAAATTGAATCTTTAACGTCTGGGCCACCATCTTGGTCTATAAAGTCTGAAAGACAGTAAATGTAGGTAAGTTTGCTATACCTATATAATACAAAGTATAGTCGACGTCTGAAAATTTTATTGAAATAATACTATTAAGACAGATTTGTTTCAAAAGTGCAAGGTGATCAAGCTCTGTGATTCCAATTCATGACTTAAATCATTAAGAAATATACATATACAGAACTTAGCAAGAAAAGGTCTATTAAGCATAACAAAACTTACTTTTGCAGGGAGTCAAGCCCTATGTAACCGCAACTAAGAAGGAAACTACCATTGAGCTATGATGGTTCATTGACAAATTTGACATAGCAAAGAGAGAAAGGCTCCATACTTGAGAAAGATGTAAAATATATTCAAGTCACCAAGAAAAAAAAACAGAACATTGTGGAACCCTATCTTTGCACTGGACGGCATTTGCAGAAATTCCAAATTCAACAAAGCTCATTTCCTGTTAGATCGGAAAGATTCTAAACTAAATTATATTCTACAAATATTTTGGGGTATTCCATGAGGTGTTTAGGGAGATACTAGGTTTGAAATAACCACTCACAATCCTACCAGAATTGATTTGTTCTTCTATAAAATCAAATCACTTCAAGCTTTAGTTACAAGTTTTTATAATATTAGATTATTTCAGACAATCACATACACAAAACTTTGCTAAGTATTAGTACTTAGGACATATCTTATGTAGGCTATGTTGGCTATGAATACATATAAAAACTTTGCATTATATGATAATAATATACTAGTATATAGAAGGCGATAATTTATTTGGCAATAACAATCCCAAGTTAATAAAAAAAAAACCAAATTCACGTTTCAAGTAACGATTTTTAAAACTAAAACAAACAACACAAGCAATAATCAATAAGAAGAATATATTACTACCCATTCCATGGACTTATTATTGTTGTAACATCATTGCTATTTGCTTTCATTGGCTACAGTATAATAGTCTTGTTCTAAGGGTGCCGATACTACTCTACGCAGCAGAAACATAGCATCTGAATCAAGAACAAGAGAGAAGCGCCCTGGCTTTTGAAAACTCGTGTCTTCCTAGAATATTGAACATCCACTGGCCACAGAAGGTGACAAACTAGTCCATTCGTGAAATGACGCAACAACCACTAATAACCGATATCATCAGAGTCAGAAGGGGGAGATATTTGAGCCACGTCCCACGTATGGATGCACCATATACTCCAAAGCCATTTTACACTGGCAACCACCAGGAACTCGTAGCCGGGGAAGATCCTGAAACACACTGCGCCGGACCTACCAAAGAGATCTACGAAACCTGCACACCTCCGTTTTACCAAAATGGAAGGACATCACTGCAGCAGCAAACATGAGGGAAGATTGGCGGCTCCTCCTTGATGCCCTGCGGGCCTCAGGAGGCACAGGCACATCTAAGGTCTAAGGGTGTTATTATCATTAGAATTTACTTATCTTGCCTATGAGCATCAGAATTTGTTATACCTATCCGTCTAAATAGCAAAATTTTTAATTTTGGAGAGATAAAGCTTTTTCCTATAGTGGCACATTAGCATTGATCTCAGGTAGGTAATATGGAACATTGAGTTTGAACTCAGCTGCCACAAAACACAGTAGGACTTGGAATTTGATACCAGTTTTGGAGAATATACAAAAGTATCTCCATAATAAACCAAACAAGAGGAGAAAGAAGAATTTCAATATTCAAATTTGTATTAGGTAGCAGAGAGACTAAAGGAATAATTATTTATGATTTTGGTGGAGATGAATTTTAGAAATTTGGGCAATTTTCTCATTTAACTTTGCAATTTTTAGTGCAGTGTTTATTTTCCATTCCATTGACAGCATAACTATAATTTGGATCCTCCTGCTATCAACAGTAATTACGATATCCAAGAGTGGAATTTATTGAGTATGCTCTATAACTAAGAAAAACTACATAACTTCTTTGTCTTCTAGGTAAAGATGAATAAAAAAAACGAGCTAGCTGTAAATCAAAATAAGTTAGAAAATAAGTTAGATACTGCCATCAGGAGGGCTACTAGAAATAAAATGACCATATGAGAAACTACAAAACTCCAATATTTGTCAAGATCACAGCTTTTCAGCCAGCATAGCAACTACTTAAAGAGTATAGAGAAATATCCAAGCAATGTATTTAAATTCGGGCTTAACGAAAAAATGAGAATGCTTTTTGATGCAACTAGGTTGTCTAGGGAAACCAGTCTGTAACACTACAAAGTCGACATCTTCTTCTCCAACCGACGTGGTCTTATGGTCAGATACACTTTTTTCTCTCCAGAGTATATGGAACATGAACGAAAGTGGCTTGACCATTGTTTAAAAGCCTCATAACGTTACTGCTGAGACAAAAGAACAACTTCTGTGGAAAAACGACCGACTTTGAAGAATAACGTATCTCGCCTGTATTTCAGCATGTCAAAACACAGATCATCCAATGCTAGTCTTAAGAAAAAAAAAATAACATCAAGGATGACTTTTGGAGTTCGGGCCAATTGTGCCTGCGTTACACTTTCCGTGTTCAATTAGCTTCTTTATAACTTTATTTTCATTGTACTCCAACGTAAGGAGAAGCCCCAGGTAGATCTTGTTGATCACAAATCCCACTTAATAGTTGAAGCAATGCAAACAAGCAGCCAAAGATAAAAATGTGATCATGCTGACCTTACCTCCCATACGTTGTCCAGACTGCAACCACTTGCTCATCAAGTGCTGTGCTGTACTTTCTGAAATCCCATTACCACCAGGCTATTTCTGGATGTACTTACACTCTTTTGTTTAGTTCCAAAGTAAGAGCAGAAGTAGTAATAGCATTAGCCCTGAGGTTTAAACTTAATGCTCTCAGTCGTTCTTGGGATATAAATGAGACGTCTTATTGACAACAAGCAGGCATATAGTGGCTTCGGATTAAGTTTTAAAGCAACATAAACTTTTCCTGAAAGTTTCTACTTTATACCCTGTTCCATCCTGAATTTACCTCGCGTGGCCTTCACCATTCCTTGAAAGTTTTACTAATAACCTTAGCATTAGCAAAAGTAATAGTGAACTTAGTAGAATTGACAGTAGGAACATTGGGAGTAGCATTAGTGATGGCAGTAGTAGTTAGTAGTAGTAGTAATAGTAGTCATATTGTGCTGTTTTGGTCTAGTTCAATATCCTCTCCTGATAACCTAATATTTTCAACTTAATACTTTAAGGCGTTTCTGGGATATCGTAGATACAATCTTGCCATAATCTGCATACACATAGTACTCCTAAGTTTAGATTTAGCCCAACACCCCCCTTAACAGTCCTATTAAATTCCATACTAAAAAAATACTGCTAATAGCAGTAGCAGTAGCTGTTCTAATACTGCAAGCAATACTGCTACTACTAGTAGTCGCAGTATGCAGATAGGGTATATTTATTAGTTCAACATACGACTCATTATACCATGAAAATTTTAAGCTATTACTCTAAGCCGTTTCTAAGATGCTGCTGATGCGCTATTTTGACAGCCTACCTGCCTGTAGTGTATTTCAATTTAATTCAACACCCCCTACAGCATTTTTTGTAAATTTCTCCTGAATAGTTTTAGTAAGTAGTATTAGACGTATTAGGAGTGGTATGCATATAGTAACTTTTGGTTGGTTCGACATTCCCCTCAAATGCACTGAAAGGTTTTTTTTTACTTCACTCTATACTTAGGCAGCACTATTGCGCAGCCAATGATTTACAAATCCTACTAATATATCGAAATATTTTAACCAACAAATAAGCATCATGGCTCTAAAAACCGAAAACATTTAAATTTATCTTTTTTTTAAACTTTTATAAGTCTTCTTCGAAAAAGACTATGTCAGTTAAAAACGAACAGAAATTAATTTAAATATTTTTTCCAGAACGGAAATTTAAAAAGAAAAGTAAAGACCTGCAATAAACTAAAGATGAGCAGAAGTAAAGTCAAATAGTTTTTAAAGCGTAAAACTACCATGCACCAAAATCAAATAAATTGATGAAATCCAAAATGAAGAAAAATTGCAATAAATAACCGAGTCCAACTCAATACGCACAGAAACCAGCGGGCATTCGGGTGCCTTCTGACACCCCAGTGCCTTCTACCGACCAAAATATAAACTACTTAATTGAAAACAATATACATTTTCAAAAATTTCTCAGTTTTTAAATTAATAGATCTAAAATTATTAAGACTTTCAGGAAAAAATATCAGCATAGAGGAAACTCATATGGGATTCATAGAGGAAGTTCTTAAAGTTTAAAAAAAATATACCTTGAGAGCATCCATTCATGTTGGAATTGGTAAAAACTGCCGGTTCTTGCTTTAGATTGTTTGTGTAGCATAAGTTATTAGTTAGCTTAAATCCAGTAATTTCCTTCAAAACATGACCCTTCATAACTAGATGCTCCTTTATATTATTAACATTCGGGCATAAACAGACGGGGCACTCCTTTTTTGTACTAGCTTCATGTTCTATACGATGAACGGCAAAGTCGGCAAAGTTGTTTATTTCTATGTCACATATTTCACAGTTAAATGACAAACCTGTTTCACAGTTTGTAGATATATGCAATTGCAATAAATAGTAGGAATTTTCAATTTTTCCACAAGAATCACACCGCCATCTGCCAAGGCAAGTGTCATCAATATTGCGTTTCGTTAGTTTTTTAATTGGAACACTAGTTCTCAAATAAATTTTCTCAGATGGCTCAGCTTGTTTGGAAGGACAAGTCAACCAAATAGTTTCTGATGCGTTAGATACATCCCTGTTAAATCCACTACGTTTGCTTTGAGAGTGACAATTGCGGACTGGACCTAGAAATAAAGAGAAAAAAGTCCGCCAGATCAGTAATTAGTCATAAATTAGTATAACTCACAGAAAATCCAGTTGAAAATGATACAAAAAAGCACTCCAATGAATATTTGGGCTAAAAAAACGTTCTCAGAATATGGAACCCTTTTGGTCCTACCTCTGCATTCTACCTCTACTGGTTAACACCAGTTTTTATATCTAAGACCGTTTTCGTTTGGTTTAGCTAACTTTTGTGGAGTATTTCACCGAACCTGGGCAGAAAATTATGAATTCAGAAAATCAGCACAAAAGTAGCCTAAAACCACTCAATTTTTTTTTCGTCAGCAGAGTAAGTTGCAAGCCGGAACCAATGAAACTACAAATTTTATGTGAAGTGAACTGAACTAGTCATTAATATTTTCAAAAACATCTTCACTAGCGAAATATTTGTAAACACGTAATGCCTGAGGCCATTCGTCAAGTTGTTTGACGATTTTTGTCAATAGCTTAAAACATGAAAGTTTTTTTTTTTTTTTTTTCAGTGTTAAGATTCTTTCGACATTCCTGGAAAAACAAAACAACCCCGCTTTTCACCATTTCACAAGAAGAAAAAAATGTTAGATATTCATAAAATTTGTTTATGAACCAAACTACACAACAAAAGAAACAGAAGTAACTGAAGACTTTACATGTTTTTGGAACTGAAAAGTATTGTATTCAACGTACTTGACAAATTGATGCGTATCTGCAGAAAACTTTAATTTTTTACGAATGATAAGAACATGGGTCCTCTGAGCGAACAAGATGGTGACCATAGGGTGAAATATAAAGGGTTGAAGCTGTTCTAGCGTGGTGAAATATTTTGGGGTTCACTTTGTCAACGGCTCTTCCCTCTATCTGTATCCCGAAATGGGATTGTGCTTGAATGGCCAAAGAGTGGTGTCAGTATGGAGCTTTTAGACGTTTGCCTAACCAGACTAAGATGGCAAACAGCGCAGCAGGATGAACTTGAACGGTGGCACCGGCCATATCGTACCCTATTACGCTATACATCATTATACTGGATTTTGATGAATGTATAATTCTTCTGAATTTTGCTTGTCTTGATGGGCTCATAAACCCTTTCCTCTCAACGTTATTTTTTACGGGATATCGCACCACTAAGTATACAATTTGCAGCACTAAATATATATTAAGTCGGAGATAATAGGCCTGAAATTGCTTGTAGGACGTCAAACTTTGTTGTGCAGAAAACCATGTAGCAACCAAGATCAACCCAACATTACACAAAGTCTCCATTCAGCTGGAGGTACCGGGACCTTCTTATAGTCTGTCCTAAGCCAGTTTATGCCCTTTCATTTGACTTAAAAACAAGTATTTAGCAGTGACCTACACTAATAGTACTTATTGAATTTCGTCAGGTCATAACAGTTTCAATTATTCAAAATTATAACACAGATAAATTACCCAAGGTGAATAGCAGGATGTAATACCTAAAAATTTCTGCAGTATTTCTACATGAAATACAGAAAATATATCAAATATCCATTCAGACCTTGACGCTTTACAGCTAACACGAGTATTATAGCATAATCTAAGTCCAGGAGACTTTTTCCTCCCCCTTTGATTCCGTGTTCTCCCATTACCTTTCCGGTGCTCCTTACCGTCAACATGATCCATATAAATGGAGATAGAGCACAGACGTGCTTAACTCCTGATTTAATACGAAACCAGCTGCTAACCTCATTTCCAACCTTAACCGCAGCAGCGTTATTCTCGTACATAGCACTAATCGCTTTAATGTATTTGTCTGGTATACCATGCAAGGATAAAACCTTTACTAAAGCGGCGTTCACAAGCGTGTCTAGCTAGAATCCCATGTCTAGATACGTGTGTAGCCAGAATCCAATGTCTAGGCAACGACCGTTCACATGTAAAATTCGGTGCTTAGCTAAAACTACAAATTTAGTTTCAAATTGTCATTTCTAGTCAATCAACAGAGCTTATGCGGGCAAAACTTTCAAATATTATAATCCCTATTTTTACTGTCACAAGCTAATGGATGAGATAAGCAAATCAATTACCTTAGTGGGCTTCATTATTATTTCTGGCGTTACATATTGCCTGAAATGAAAGGAACAATCAATTAGAAAACAAAAATTATTTTTCACTGTACAAATGTAAACAAAAATGATGAAATTAGTGGATCTTGATACATTCTGATCGGCTGTAATCGAAAATCCTAGACATTGAGTTCTAGATGCTAGAACTCAATGTCTAGCCAAGCGCCTGGTCTAGCGTGTCTAGCTAAGCGCCGAATTTTACTTGTGAACGGTTGTTGCCTAGACATTGGGTTCTGGCTAGACACGTGTCTAGACATGGGATTCTAGCTAGACACGCTTGTGAACGCCGCTTAAAGCTCTTCTATCAGCAGACTCGAACGCTTGCTCTTAATCTATAAAACTGAGGACTAAAGGTGTTTGACAACTCAGGCACTTCTCAATTATTAGCCTAAGAGTGAAAATTTGGTCGAAACATCCTCTACCTTTTCTAAAACCGCACTGTTCTTCTCTCAAAACTTTGTCTACGGCATCTCTCTGTCTGAAAAAATATCATATTACTAAGTAATTTACTACCTACAGAGACCAGACTAATGCCTCAATAATTACAACACCCACTTTTATCACCTTTCTTATAAAGTGGCATAATTAAGGTTTTCCTAAAATCGTTAGGTACTTCCCATTTTTCAAAAATCATATTCATAATCTCCAGTAACTTATTTCTAACCTCAGAGCCACCATATTTAAGAAACTCATTTACCATCCTATCAGGACTTGGAGCCTTATTATTTTTTAATCCTTTTAGTACTGTTGCTAACTTATATTATTTTTTAATCCTTTTAGTACTGAAACAAAACAAATCTTCCTTCACATCCAAGGTATCACAAACTTTTTCATTTTCCTCTATATCTTTTCCTGCAACTCTATCTTGGTTAAGCAAGTTCTCAAAATATTCGTCCCATCAATCTTTAGTTTCTTCGTTATCGCTAATTGTGGCCCCATTCCTATCTTTAACTGGGCCAAGTCCAGATTGACAACTCCCTCTCAATTTGTTAGCATACCAGTACAATATTTTACTATTATGCCGTCTAGCTGC
The DNA here is from genome assembly GCF_049724085.1 of Artemia sp. Qi Xiang Cuo. Lineage (NCBI taxonomy): Eukaryota > Metazoa > Arthropoda > Branchiopoda > Anostraca > Artemiidae > Artemia > Artemia sp. Qi Xiang Cuo. The sequence continues at coordinate 21,600,738 of NC_142797.1, read as the reverse complement.
ATCTTCCAGATCCTCGGCACTTTTATCCATGGCCTCCACTTCCACACTTCCTTAGTTCATATTTTAATGCTTTCTCCACTTTCTTTAAATTCCTTTTGCTTTCATATGATCTATCACTTGGATAATTCTTGTACAAGTCCTTTCTCCTTTCTATTAAACAGAAAGCTTTTTCACTAATATTCTTAGCTGCAGTTCTAGCTTTCTTCCCTAATACACCTTCAGCAATTTCACAAATAATTTTCCTAAAATTATTCCAACCATCTTCCATATTATCAAATTTTAAACTCTGAAGTTAAGTATTCAACTGTTCCTCAAAATTTTTTCTCAAATTCTCATCCTGGAGTCTACCAACATCATAACTTCCCGGGAGGTAGTTACCCTTCTGAAATTTGAGCTTTAAATTAACCCTTGACACTACTAGATGGTGATCTTTACTTTTAACATCAATAACAGCACTCCTATATACCCTAGTATCTTGTATTCATCCTGCCAGTCTTCAGTTTACTAAAACATAATCAATAAGGTTTGCTGTCTTACCATCATGTGAATACCATGTTAACTTATGACCAAATTTTATGACCACATTTTATGACCAAACACCGTATTGGTTATAACTAGATTGTTATACCTACAAAATTGCAAAAGTCTGTATCTATTACAGTTTTCTTTTCCTATACTAAATTTAACTAGGCTAGGATACCATCTATCCCTATTTCTACCGACCTGGGCGTTAAAATCTCCCACTAATAACATCATATTTCTATCTGGGACCCTGTCTATTTGCTCCTGTAACTGTAAGTAAAATTCATTGGAGTCACTAGTATCTCCGTCAGTCGGTTCTGCAGGGGCGTATACTACTATAAGTGATACCCTGAATTTTTAGGTCATAAAATGAGCAATTAGTATTCTATTATTAATACCTTCCCAGCCTAAACAAGCATAAACTACAACTACTGCTATGATACTAGTATAATTAAGGCTACGCGTATGAAGGTGAAAATTTAACAGAATATTGAGGGGAAATTTGAACTAAATCAAAACACACTATATGGATGCAGATTGTCAAAAGTGCGTAATCTCAAGAATGGATTTGGGCATTAAGTTGGAACTTTCAGAGAATACTTAAACGGGAAGATCAATTGACAAAAAGGTAATGCATGCATGTCTCTACAAAACACAAAATTGCATTTGCTTTTACTAATACTACTGATTTAACTAGACCAATCCGATTATTCGTTAAATTGCAACAACGTGGTAGGTTTAGAGCGAAAAAGGGATAAAGGCATCAAAAGCGACCATCAGCATTATTTTTAAAACGATTTACCGTATCAAGGTGAAACTTTCAGGGTATCATAGAAGGGATGTCCAACTAACCAAAAGGCAAGACGTAAATGCTACTACCGCTATTAGTACTGCCGCTACTATTGTTACTACTACTACTACTGGCGCCACACTAAAACTGTAACTACTTCTTCTACTACCACCATAACTACTATGATACTAGTACTATTAAGGCTAAGTATACAAAGATAAAATTTGAGAGAATATTGACAGCATTATGTGCATTTAGATTGTCAAAAGAGTGTATTTTAAGAATTGATTTGTGTATACTACTACTGTACTAATTGCATACTACTACCACTGCCACATTCACTTCTTCTACTACTGCTATTACTATTGCTCAAACTAATACTTCTGTTGCAATTACTTGTAAGGTTAAGAGCATTAACATGAAAAAATTTCAAGAAGTACATGAATATGCAGGTTATCAAAAGGACATATTGACAATGTCATAGCAATCGTTAATTGTATTATGTTGAGTACTATTACTACTGCTGTGACTACTATTACAGCTATACCTAAGGGTATGAAGATGAAATTTTCAAAGAATTTTTAGGGGGAAAGGTAAACTGAATCACAACACGTCATGTATGTGGAGGTTGTCAAAAGGGCATATCAGCAATATCTTAGGAACAGTTATGTGTCTAAAGTTAAAACTTACAAGGTTTGTTGTGGGGGATATTGAACTACGCAAAAGACAATATTTGCATCATAATACTACTGCTTCTACCCGTACAACCACTACTATTTTTATTGCTGCCACTACTACTACGGCTACTAAAGCTAAGACTACTACTATTAATTCTTCTGCTATTAATACTAGTGCTACTACTATAACTACTGGTGCTACTACTACTGCTACTAAAGCTAAAGGTATTACAGTAGAAATTTTCGTTAATATTGAAAATGTATCAACTAAATCGAAACACACTACCCCCACAAATATTGTCAAGAGGACGTATCAGCAATGCTGCTGGTACGATTGATGGTATATAGGTAAAACTTCATTGTTTGTTGAAGGGGATGTTAAAAAAAAGGTGCTATGTGCATACTGCTGCTAATGCTACTACTGCTACAACAACTATTGCTACTACACAGGCTAAGGGTATTAAGGTGAAGCTTTCAAGGAATATTTAGGCAGATGTTGAACTAAATCAAAACGAAATTTGATCATGTACATTGTCATAAGGGTGACAATGTTATATCACAATAACGGCTTTCATTATAAAGTTAGACCTTTTGTGGTAAGTTGTGGCGGATTTTGAATTAGCCAGAAGCCACTATGCGCATACTATTAATACTACTTCTGCGGTTACTGTAACTAAAGACACTAAGGGCATTAAGTGGAAACTTTTAGGGAACGTTTAGGGGGAGTTTCAATTAAACAAAAAAACTATATGAATGGTGGTACTGAAAGGGCATATAAGCAATATCATAGTCAGCGCTGCTCTATTTGTATACATTTGTATAAAAAAAAAACATATATAAATGAATGTGCATTGTCAGATTAATATACATATGCTCATATTTATTCCTTAAAATCTTAACAATTTTGATTTATTAAAGTTATAAAAGTGAAAACATTTAATTTCTTTCAGTAAAGTACAAATTATGTTCTGGCATTGAGAAGGCATAGGGATTGTGAGATTTGTGAGCCCTACTCATGTTAATTTCGGCTCGTTTTGAGTCTGACTAGGTTATTTTTTATAATTTCTGTCTGTTTTGGGTTTCATTTATTTATTGATGCTGATATTTGACAGTTTTATGCTTGGTAGATCATTTGATTCTATTTTTGCCCATTGTTGGTTTAATGGAGTTCTTTACTTTTCATTGAACAACTTATATTGTGGAAAAAGATTTTTAATTAATGAACAATAAAACAGTGGAGCCCTATGGCCTTTATTATAGGTATGCTATAGCGTTGCCTTTGATTTTTCTGATGAAAGTACAAAAAACATTTTTCAAGGAAAAGAAAATCGAAAGATGTACATTTAAAATCTAGGCTAGAGGGGGAGGGGACAGAACATCTAGAATGGGGCACAAGCCCCACTTCTCCCCAGTTAATACCATTTCTTAAGGAACTGTAGAAGGGGAAGAGGCAATTAATAGAAGGCATAGGAGGGGGGCTGGATGTCCTCTCATCATTCTCAAATTGTATGAAGGCACTAGGACTTTCAATTTACAAATATATGAGTCTACTTTGAAGTTTCTGTGGCCAACCCCTAACCATTAAAAGCTGCCCGGTAAAAAAAAGAGCTTTTAATACGCTGATTATGAAATATCATAACCTAGTGGTGTCTGATGCTGTACAAAGGTAGTATTATTAGTAAAGGTAGTCGATTCAATAAAGGGGAAAAGAGTAGAAGGCCCAACACTCATGATTTTTTTTTTCACAGTTGAAAAAAGTGTAAAACAATTGTAAAAGAATGTAAAAGAAGAATGAAAGGATGTAAAAAAAGAACAAATAGTAAAAGAAGAATAGTGAAAGAATGTAAAAGAAAAGTGTAAGGGAATATAAGACTGAAAACCAGGATTAGAATACTAAAAACTAAATTAATGACAATAACCAAGTATTGTCCTGAAACGCATGGTTTTGGTTAGCTGAGAAACATTTGTTATATATTTTCTAGACAAATTAACTGTTAGTTAAAAATGCCTGATAAAGCTAACTACTGGTGGATTCAACTGTGAATTCTTGCTAATTTGCATTGTATAATGGTCCTTTATTTATATATTCTTCTGGATCCTATGTGCCTACAAGCAAGATCCTTAGGTGGTCTCACACACACAAAAAAAAACAAAATATATACAATACCATATTATTGCTTTTTTATCTGATTTTAAAGACAACATTCCAAAATATACTTTGGGGCAGTTCAACAGAAGCAGCAATATTTTATGAACAGGGTATTAGCCTATATTACAAAGCGAAAAATTAAGCAAGAAAAACGGGTTTAAATTTTTATAAAGCAGTGAATACAATAAAATAAACACTTAATTAAACAAAAATACTCCGAATATTTCGGCCCCACATCCGGGAGCCTTTCTCAACGGGAAAAAAAATGAAACAAAAAATGTTCTTTTTAAAAACCTTAACTTACATCAAAATAAAAATATACTATACACATAAAGAGAAAAAAAACAAAAACAAGAGAAAAAATATAAATAAATAGGAAACAAAACTCACGTATTAAATAAACACTTCAATTCACTGGCGTATAAACAAAACCAAATGTCTATATTGATTGAAACACGCCTCCTCACAGTATATAAATGGAAATATATTAAATAAACACTTCCATTCACTGGCGTATAAACAAAATCGAATGTCTATATTGATTCAAACACGGAGGAGGCGTGTTTGAATCAATATAGACATTCAATTTTGTTTATACGCCAGTGAATGGAAGTGTTTATTTAATATATTTCCATTTATATACTGTGAGGAGGCGTGTTTGAATCATTATAGACATTCGATTTTGTTTATACGTCAGTGAATGGAAGTGTTTATTTAATATGTGAGTTTTGTTTCCTACTTATTCATATGTTTTCTTTTGTTGTTTTTTTCTTTGTCTTTATGTGTTTAGTATGTTTTTTTTTATGTGAGTTAAGGTTTTTAAAAAGAACATTTTTTTTTTGAGAAAGGCTCCCGGACGTGGGGCCGAAATATTCGGAGTATTTTTTTTTAATTAAGTGTTTATTTTTTTGTATTCAATGCTTTATAAAAGTTAAAACCCGTTTTTTTTGCTTAATTTTTCGTAAATGGAAAAGCAGTGTGGTCTAAGAAATTATATATTACAAAGCATATTCACAGATATGATCAATGTCTAAACAATGAACATGACTAGGCTATGCAGAGAATTAACCTTTATTATGCATTAATTTTGAAAACATTTTTGAAAACTTTTGAAAATGTCATTTCTTCAGAGCCAATCCAAAGTTGAAAATAAAAAAATATTTGACTAACAAGAGTTTTCTACAAAGTCTTAAGATGTTTTCTTTTCTTCATAGCTTTATTTAGTTGTTTTTAAGTTTACTTTAAAACCACATAAAAAAACTTTTTTTTCAACTCCAATTTCTTTTCCTTGCTACTATTTTGAGGTCTACTTTCAAATCTGATTTTAAAAACGCTCTGTATAAAAATACATCTTCTCCAAAATTCCCCATAAGAACATTAATAAACAATAATCCTACCTTTCCTGACTTGTTCTTTGATCTTGGGTTTGAGAGAGCCAGTTTTGCAACTCTTAATTGACTTGGACCATTGTTGGTACTTTTGAGGCATGATTTCAGGCTTTTCTTTTTAGTGTGACCAAGTCAAATATATAACTTTTGACAGGAAACAAATGTAGGTTGAAGCTTGATGATACTTAATTATCTGAAATTGGTAGAGAGATGAGAAAATGAAAGATAAAATTTATGCACAATTTCTGTTACTAGGGTGCCTGTTGTAAGGATCTTTTTAAAGTGGGGTATGCATTATAACCTATATTTTACCTCCCAATCTGCTTTTTGATACTGTAGAGCCATCAAGATGACGGAAGAGGATGAAGCCTAGCACTCAAGGATATGGATAAAAGAGAAGATAGCCAGGCATTGATGTTGCTGGTGTGCTTAGTGGAAGACAGCTTGATCCTTTTTAGGTTGAGAAGAAATTTATAATTATGCTATTTGTTTATAAATACCCTAACAGAAGGAATAAGGAAGTATGGCGAGTAAATTGACAGAGCTGAAAAAATAATAATCAGTCTGGAAATAGAGCTGCCACAATGGTCATACTATGATTGAAGTACAGCTAACATTGGCATTACTAGCCACTTCTTTAGGTAAAGGGAGAAGACCCAAAAAGAAAAATAATTCCAACTTATTGTCATTTTTATTGACAGAGATCAACATTTGCATGAATACGCTAAACTATTAGGAGAATCAGTAAAATTGAGTGGCCTTACTCCACTATTTTAAAGCTTCATTTGGTTTTTAGTAGAAATAATACTAATATGTTAAAATAATAGGATTAATTGTACTTAAATTAGAAAAAAATGAAGTATTTATGTTTCAATAAATAATATTTCCCTAGTTTTGGATTCCAAATATAATTTGGCTGCTATGTTATCACATGTGTTGTCCAGTTTTGCCAGTTATGATCTTGTCCTTCTAGGGGACTCAAACCTTCCTGAAATCTAATGGTTTAATGGATCTGTTTCTTTTACTTGAGATTCTCCTTTTTTGTCTGCCCTCTCTGATAATTCCCCCTCTCAAACAATATCACAACCAACTTGTTCAAGGAAGTTTAAGTCTCCAACACTCTTGATTTGGTTATTCTCAGTCATCCTGACATTTTTATTAAGAATTTAATAATCATGCCTGTTGATAATAGCAACCATGTTGTAATTGTTTCAAGGTTGTGTCTACCTACTAAACAACCTTCTTCTAAGCAACAAAAATATGTCAACTACCAGCTAGTCTCTGAAAGACTTGCAAATGTCAACTGAAAACAGCTTATTACTGATGATATTGATGAGAGTTGGTTAAATATAAAATGAAAATTATGCATGTTGAAAAGTCTTGCACTAAATTTTTTTCAGGCAAAACAGGCAAAGAATTTACCTTTTTTAACTACCAAAACAAGTAGCTAATCAATCAAAAACACCAAGCAAGGAATTGCTATAGAAAAAATAAGACCCAAAAATTATCAAGTCTTCAAAACTTTTCATAATCAGGCAACCAACCAAATAAAGGAGTTGAAGAGAAGGTTTGAGGAAAAATTGGCTGAGGATGTTAAGGATAATCCTAAACCTTTCTGGCATTATGTCAGTCAAAAACGCATCAGCAGAGGCACAGTCCCAGATATCCTGCACAATAGTCAATCAGTTGCTGATCCTGAACTGACAGTCAAAATTTTCAACCAACATTTCTCATCTGCTTTTTCTTTCAATTCCAGTATTAAAATCCCACACCTCCTTTATATGATGTATCACATAAGATGAAAGTAATTCTGATTACTGATACAATAGTTCTAAAGGAACTTAAATCTCTCAAACTGAATAAATTCACTGTTCCAGATGGCCTTTATCCACATATCCTACATGAATGTTGCACAGTTTTATGTCATTCTCTTTCCTTGCTATTCAACTTATTATTGAATCTTTCCAGACTACCTCTGGATTGGAAAACTGCCCATATCATTCCAAAATTTAAGAAAGGTAGAAAGAACCTTGCTGAAAATTATTGACCTATTAGCATAACAAAAGCAGTTGTTAAGGTGCTTGAAAGAATAATCATTTTGCAGTTGTTAGACATCATGAAGCAAATAATGTTTTGCACAGTTCACAGCATGGCTTTTGTTCATGATGATCTGCTTCATTTGCAATGGCTTTGAGAATTTCCACTGCACTACTCTTGATATTTCTTCTGCACTTTTTGAGCAACTACATGTCAACCCCAAACTTCCATCAATCAGCTGATTCATTAGCAGGATTGTTAATCATTACCAAAAATAGTCAAGAATCTAAAAATGTACCCTGTGTAACTCTGCAAGGAATAGGGAGTGAATCAGAATAAAGCTTTTTGTACTTAACAACTTGACTTCTATTTGACAGAAAAGATGCAATAATATTGACTAGAAAACAGGGTACACTAAGTTCATTCAGCAGTTTTTCAACTAAAACATTATGACTAACCAGATCAACAGCCTTTTGGAGGTCAATTAGAAGGAGATTGAACCAGGTTTCTGAATCATCAAGTAATTTAAATACGTATCGAGGAGACTGACCAGGTAATGTGTCGTTGATAAACCTTTCATGATTCCAAATTGTTGTTCATTAATAAGTTCAAGGATTGTCTTTTTAAGCCAATCTGCTGCAAAGCTCTCATACAGTTTAGAGAATATTGGTGTTAAGGTAATTGGTCAGACTCCATAAAAATCCAAACTACCATACCACCTTTCATCTGCATGGGTGTGATGTATCCTTTTTTCCAGCACTTAGGGAATGAACCACTTCTTGTTACAGTATTAAAAATATCTCAAAGGTTTTGATAACTTATCAGGAAATGCTTTTACTAATTCTGAGCAGGAAACTTGGACAGAGTCTGAGACAGAATTCAGCATCTGAATGCCCACTAATGGTAACATCAGTTTCTTTTAAATTGACCTTCTCAGAGTTACTGCCTTTTACAGTTACTTGAGTGCTACAATTAGCCAGGTTTGCATGCTACATAGTGATTTTTGGTCCTACAGGGAAACAGAAATTTTATATCTTTCACAGCAACACATTCATGGTACTTAGATTTGTTTTTATGTCATTTCTCTGTCCTTTTTAATGTAAAAGAATAAAAAATGCCTCTTGAGCTGATTGGTAAGCATTAAAAAATACATATAAAAGCTGCATTTTTTTCAGAGAAGCAGTTTAACTGACAACATTGGATGTTCAAGTAGCCTAGCCTATTTAATTTTTGGGTAAATTTCTAGGTGGCCCTATAATTTAGCTAGGATGAAAGTGAAAACATCATTTGGTAAAATTCTACTTTAGTTACTTTTGGCTATCTTGGAAAGGGGTTGGGTTAGGAAAATGAAACTTTCAGGGACGGATGTACATGCTAAGGTTTGTCCCAGGACGTTAATTTGAAGTAGCTCCATCCACTCACCCCCCCCTCAATATAATGGTAAATTACTGCACATTACTAGTTGTTTTCAACTCCTATTTAATCATTTATTACTATCATAAATATAAATAACTGCTTACCTCAAACAACTTCTGCTTTTAACCTTGTTCATTAAAATATATTCCAAAATCCTATTTAAATCCTAAGCCATTTAATTTTCAACCCATGCTGACTTTCTTTATGGTATATGAAACCAGCTTTGTTGTGATGTCACACTTGCCTTATCAGAAATCCTTACCCTTAAGGGTAGCAGGCACATACCAAACAACTCTGTTGATAAGACCATTTAAACTGTATTAATTAAGGAAAGGATTTGACAACAGAGACCATTAAAAAAAACATAATCTTTTCTAGAGGACAAATTATGTCATGGAAAGATGTTTTTGAAATTCCCCTTCCACCCAAACTTAAAATTTTCTAAAATTCTACTTTAGAATCTTTTAAAATATTTCTAAAGTACTAAAAGATAGAGTGCTAAAAACATCAGAATTGACTTCAGAGGACACATTATATCACGTGAAAAGGTTTTTGAAATCACCCTTCCCCCAAACTTAAAATTTTCTAAAATTATACTTTATAATCTTTTTAAAAATTTCTAAATTACTTAAATCTACATTGCTAAAAACATCAGCAGTTACTTCAGTGGAATAATTGTCTAACAGGACTATGTTGTTAACATAACCCGGCCACCCAAACTCACAAATGTGCAACGGTGTAATTGTGACGGTTGTCTAATAATTTATATATTTCTAAAGAGCTGCGACATAGATCACGACCGAACTCAGACTCCACATTAGAGGACAATTTATGACATGGTAAGATGTTTTTGAAATCCCCCTTCCCCCCAAACTCAAAAATTTTCCAAAATTCTATTTTAGAAGCTTTTTAAATATTTCTAAAGAACTAATAGATAGAGAGCTAAAAACATCAAAATCGACTTCAGAGGACACGTTATATCAAGGGAAGATGTTTTTGAAATCACCCTTCACCCCAAACTCAAAATTTTCTAAAATTATACTTTAGAAGCTTTTAAAATATTTCTAAAGTAATAAAAGATACAGTGCTAAAAACATCAGAATCGACTTCAGAGGACATGTTATATCACGGGAAGAGGTTTTTAAAATCCCCCTTCTCCCCAAACTCAAAATTTTCTAAAATTATACTTTCGGAACTTTTTAAATATTTCTAAAGCACGATGACATAGAGAGCTAAAAACATCAGAATCGGCTTCAGAGGACACGTTATATCACAGGAAGATGTTTTTAAAATCCCCCTTCCCCCAAACTCAAAATTTTACAAAATTTTACTTTAGAAGCTTTTTTAAATATTTCTAAAGCGCTAAAAGAAACAGTGCTAAAAACATCAGAATCAACTTCAGAGGATACGTTTTATAACGGGAAGAGGATTTTAAAATCCCCTTCCCCCCAAACTCAAAATTTTCTAAAATTCTACTTTAGGATCTTTTTAAATATTTCTAAATCACTAAAACATCGAGTTCTAAAAACATCAGAATCGACTTCAGAGGACACGTTATATCACGGGAAGATTTTTTTTACCTACCCCCTCCCCCCCAACTCAAAATTTTCCAAAATTCTAGTTTAGAAGCTTTTAAAATATTTTAAATATTTCTAAAGCGCTACGACATAGAGCGCTACAGACATCAGAATCAACTTTAGAGGACAATTTATGTCATGGGAAGATGTTTTTTAAATCCCCCTTCCCCCCAAACTCAAAATTTTCCAAAATTCTATTTTAGAAGCTTTTTAAATATTTCTAAAGCACTAATAGATAGAGTGCTAAAAACATCATAATCGACTTCAGAGGACACGTTATATCACGGGAAGAGGTTTTTGAAATCACCCTTCACCCCAAACTCAAAATTTTCTAAAATTCTACTTTATAAGCTTTTAAAATATTTCTAAAGAATTAAAAGATACAGTGCTAAAAACATCAGAATCGACTTCAGAGGACACGTTATATCACGGGAAGAGGTTTTTAAAATCCCCCTTCTCCCCAAACTCAAAATTTTCTAAAATTCTACTTTAGGAGCTTTTTAAATTTTTCTAAAGCACTAAGACATAGAGTGCTAAAAACATCAGAATCGACTTCAGAGGACACGTTATATCACGGGAAGAGTTTTATAAAATCACCCTTCCCCCAAACTCAAAATTTTACTTTCGAAGATTTTTTAAATATTTCTAAATCTCTAAAAGATACAGTGCTAAAAACATCAGAATCGACTTCAGAGGACACGTTATATCACGGGAAGAGGTTTTTGAAATCACCCTTCCCCCCAAACTCAAAATTTTCTAAAATTATACTATAGAAGCTTTTTAAATATTTCTAAAGTATTAAAAGATACAGTGCTAAAAACATCAGAATCGACTTCAGAGGGCACGTTATATCACGGGAAGAGGTTTTTAAAATCCCCCTTCACCCAAAACTCAAAATTTACTAAAATTCTACTTAAGGAGCTTTTTAAATATTTCTAAAGCGCTAAGACATAGAGTGCTAAAAACATCAGAATCGACTTCAGAGGACACGTTATATCACGGGAAGAGGTTTTTAAAATACCCTTCCCCCAAACTCAAAATTTTCCAAAATTTTACTTTTGAAGATTTTTTACATATTTCTAAAGCGCTAAAAGATACAGTGCTAAAAACATCAGAATCGATTTCAGAGGACACGTTATATCACGGGAAAAGCTTTTAAAATCCCCCTTCCCCCTAAACTCAAAATTTTTAAAAATTCTACTTTATGAGCTTTTTAACGAGTACTGAAGTGCAACAACATAAGTTGGCTAAAACATAGGACTCGACATAATAGAACGATTTATATCACAGGAAAAGTTTTTGTAAATCCTCCGCCACCCCAATTTAGAAAATGACTAAACTTCTCATCTATAAGATGTTTCAATATCATCAAAGCACTTCGCGATAGAGAACTAAAAACATAAGACGCGACTTCAGAGGACACGTTATATCACGGGAAGAGGTTTTTAAAATCCCCCTTCCCCCCAAACTCAAAATTTTCTAAAATTCTACTTTAGAAGCTTTTTAAATATTTCTAAAGCGCTAAGACATAGAGCACTACAAACATCAGAATCATCTTTAGAGGACAACTTATATGATGGAAAGATGTTTTTGAAATCCCCCGTCCCCCCAAACTCAAAATTTTCAAAAATTATACTTTATAAGCTTTTTAAATATTTCAATAGCACTAATAGATAGAGAGCTACAAAAATCGGAATCGACTTCAGAGGACACATTATGTTATAGGAAGATGTTTTTGAAATCCCCCTTCCCCCAAACTCAAAATTTTCCAAAATTTTGCTTTTGAAGTTTTTTTAAATATTTCTAAAGCGCTAAGACATAGAGTTCTACAAACATCAGAATCAAATGTAGAGGATAAATTATGTTATGGAAAGATGTTTGTGAAATCCCTCTTCCCCCCAAACTCAAAATTTTCTAAAATTCTACTTTAGGAGCTTTTTAAATATTTCTAAAGTTCTAAGACCAAGAGCGCTAAAAACATCAGAATCGACTTCAGAGGACACGTTATATCACGGGAAGATGTTTTTAAAATCCCCCTTCCCCCCAAACTCAAATTTTACAAATTTTTACTTTAGAAGCTTTTTTAAATATTTCTAAAGTGCTAAGACATAGAGCGCTACAAACATCAGAAACAACTGTAGAGGATAATTTATGTTATGGGACGATGTTTTTGAATTCCCCCTTCCCCCCAAACAAAAAATTTTACAAAATTTTAGTTTAGAAGCTTTTTAAATATTTATAAAGCGCTAAGACATAGAGCGCTACAAACATCAGAATCAACTTTAGAGGACAATTTATGTTATGGGAAGATGTTTTTTTATGTCATGGGAAGATGTTTTTGAATTACCCATTGAAATTTTGACAAAACAACATTTTACCTTAATTTTCAGTTATCAGTTTCTTTTTCTCTGGCTTTAGTTCTGAAAATGCAATTTCAGTTATTTGAGCAGAATTTTAAGCCATATCAATGTTTTATTTCCAAAATTTAGGAAATGTATTTGCATATAAACCTTATAAGTTGGGATTGAGCAAAGTTTTGAAGCTGAAAACAATTTTGTTGTACTTCATTTAAACAGAAGATCTATTTTGCAAGGTTCAATTTCTATAACTCAAAAATTTTTAAAGTTTATTCAAAGTTTTAGAAATCCCCCTTACCATTCATCCCATTCCCCCTTCATACTCTAAAATCTGGTTGATAATTTGAAAAGCCTTATTTTCCACGGGGGTATTTTTTGGGGGGGAGGGGGATTTTCCGTGAGGGTATTTCCCGTGGGGGGGGATATTTTCTGCGGGGAGGTATTTTCCGGGGGGAATTTCCGGCGGGTATTTGCCAAGAACCACAAATTTGATGGTATGAGTTTTATTAAAATCTTTTACTTTTAGGGGTTGTTTCCCCCTTTTACAAAACTCAGACAAATTTGTTAGACATGCAATTTATCAACCAGATTTTAGAGTATTATTCCGGTGCAACACGTTGCAACGAAATGGTCAGCTTAGATTAGTATAAGCAGGGGCACCGCGAGCCGGTTGCTGACCCCCGCGCCCGCCCCCCCCCTCCCCCGCTATCAAATCTCCTTTCAACTAACCTTTGCACCCTCGAAAGAAAATTTTTATATAAGTTCCAACATTTTTTACATATTTTAAATCTCGGATGTAAAAAAGAAAAGCAAAATTTTTCAACCTTATAGGATTAAGCTATTTGAATATGTTTTATGTGGTTACCCAACTCAATATGTTAAGGGGTGTCCAAAAAAAAATACTCAAAACGAATATAGATTATTAGGTACTTGTGCATTATAAATAACCCACTGCTATAGACTGTACAATGAAACCAGACAAACGGGTATTTGTTAGACAAATGGATCGCAAAGCGTGATTTCTTATTGCGTTTAAAATATTTAAACTGTTGTTTTTTGGGTTTAGGGAGGGACAAAGGTACCGGGGTTTGGTTAAATATTTAATATATGCTATGATTTACCCCCCCCCCCCACCCCCTAAGGTGCAAATAGATAGCCCAACTTTGTTTCTATACTATTATATTTTCATCCTATTTTATTTTATTTCATTACCAGTAACCAAACATAACTTCTTTTGTGTATCGTGGTGGGTTATTTATAATGCACAAGTACCAAATAATCTATAGTCAAATATTTACTTCTGCCCCCTCTGTCACCCTCCCTATTTACACTTTATTAACGTCGTATATCTTCAAGAATTAAGATCGCTACACTAAACTATTTGGAAAAAAACAATTTAATTGCTTTAATAACAAGTGTGGTTAGATACAGTAAATTACCAAATTTTCTGTTTCAATGTTGTAAACATTAATTAGTAAATAATACCCATAAAAAACAAATTAGTTGGGGTTATAAAGCTCCAATATATATTTCATGAAATGGTACATTCTCGAGGAGATTGAATATTTTTTTTTGAAATAGTGCTCTGCCAGATATCCTTCCATATGTTCTTCTCTTCTGCCATATCTGGGTATATTGTCTCGAACGTCACGCCAGTGTCTTTCCATGTTTTGTGTGTGAGCACCTGTTGCAGGGTCAACAAAATTTATGCTGTGGTCGACGCATAAATGCTGATAGCCCTGGCTAGCCAGGCAATCGTAGGCCCTCCAACAGTCGCTGATAATTGTTGTCCCAGGCAGGATTTGGTTTTGGATAATTCCCAACAATGTGGCACTACTTCTATCCAGCACAGAAACCATGAATGAATTACCAGTTCCTCGCTCTATTCCACCAAATACCCATTTACCCTTGACAATCTGACCACTATTATATTTACGCTTCCCAAATTGGGCTTCATCTATCTCAACAATGACTCCTTCTCCTCCCAAAGGAGCGAAATTTGAATGACATATGTACATACAAACCTCTCTTCAGAACTGGCTCCAATCCACAAAGGTTTGTTTACAACAAGTAACATTGTTGATAATGAAATCCTCCCTTGGAGGCGGTATTTGAAGCCAAATTATCAAAAAACAGAAATTTTCTAGCTCAGAAAGGTGTGAACGAGCCATCCATGTTTTGTCATAGATCGATTTTGAAAAATTACACTTAACCTGAGAATATTCACGGCCACCTCGGATAGGTATAAGCCTAGACTTCTGGCAACGGAACAAATTTCTATATTTTACGCAAATCTGGCCACAAATATTGCAATTCCTGCTTCTCAATAACATGCCATGGTTATAATACAACCCTAAGACTGCCTCAACAGTAGGAAATTGAACGATACCACCACAGAAATTTATTTCACAAAAATTGCAAGACATATCTCAATAATTGTCATTTACAGACTGAAGCTGTAACTCGTAATATCTGTTGAAGCATTAATTAATTGTTTCATTGTTAAACGGCAGGAATAGTCGAACAAAGATAACAGTGAATTAGGTTATAAATATATTGTAAAGATAGGTCAACTTAGTATGCGTTTTTCCTGCATTTGAAATAGTTACTTCTTAACAGATGTAAATATACTAGTCGATTCTGATGTTTTTATAACTCTATCTATTAGTGCTTTATAAATATTTAAAAAGCTCCTAAAGTAGAATTTTAGAAAATTTTGAGTTTGGGGAGAAGGGGGATTTTAAAAATCTCTTCCCGTGATATAACGTGTCCTCTGAAGTAGATTCTGATTTTTTTAGCACTGTATCTTTTAATACTTTAGAAATATTTTAAAAGCTTCTAAAGTAGAATTTTAGAAAATTTTGAGTTTGGGGGGAAGGGTGATTTCAAAAACATCTTCCCGTGAAATAACGTGTCCTCTGAAGTAGATTATGATGTATGTAGCACTCTATCTATTATATCTTTAGAAATATTTAAAAAGCTTCTAAAATAGAATTTTTGAAAATTTTGAGTTTGGGGGGAAGGCTGATTTAAAAAACATATTCCCATGACATAAATAGTCCTCTGAAGTTGATTCTGATGTATGTAGCGCTTGATGTCGTAGCACTTTAGAAATATTTAAAATATTTTAAAAGCTTCTAAAGTAGAATTTTGAAAAATTTTGAGTTTGGGGGGAGGGGGATTTCAAAAAATCTTCCCGTGATGTAACGTGTCCTCTGAAGTCGATTCTGTTGTTTTTAGCACTCTATGTTTTAGCGCTTTAGAAATATTTAAAAAGCTCCTAAAGTAGAATTTTCGAAAATTTTGAGTTTGGGGGGAAGGGGATTTTAAAATCCTCTTCCCGTGATATAACGTATCCTCTGAAGTTGATTCTGATGTTTTTAGCACTGTTTCTTTTAGAGCTTTAGAAATATGTAAAAAAGCTTCGAAAGTAAAATTTTGGAAAACTTTGAGTTTGGGGGCATGGGGATTTTAAAAACCTCTTCCCGTGATATAACGTGTCCTCTGAATTCGATTATGATGTTTCTAGCACTCTATGTGTTATTGCTTTAGAAATATTTAAAAAGCTCCTAAAGTAGAATTTTAGAAAATTTTGAGTTTGGGGAGAAGGGGGATTTTAAAAACCTCTTCCCGTGATATAACGTGTCCTCTGAAGTCGATTATGATGTTTTTAGCACTCTATCTATTAATTCTTTAGAAATATTTAAAAAGCTTCTAAATTAGAATTTTAGAAAATTTTGAGTTTGGGGTGAAGGGTGATTTCAAAAACCTCTTCCCGTGATATAACGTGTCCTCTGAAGTCGATTCTGATGTTTTTAGCACTATATCTATTAGTGCTTTAGAAATATTTTAAAAGCTTCTAAATTAGAATTTTGGAAAATTTTGAGTTTGGGGGGAAGGGGGATTTCAAAAACATCTTCCCATGACATAAATTGTCCTCTAAAGTTAATTCTGATGTCTGTAGCGCTCTATGTCGTAGCGCTATAGAAATATTTAAAATATTTTAAAAGCTTCTAAATTAGAATTTTGGAAAATTTTGAGTTGGGGGGGAGGGGGATTTCAAAAACATCTTCCCGTGATATAACGTGTCCTCTGAAGTCGATTCTGATGTTTTTAGCACTGTATCTTTTAGTACTTTAGAAATATTTTAAAAGCTTCTTAAGTAGAATTTTAGAAAATTTTGAGTTTGGGGAAGGGTGATTTCAAAAACCTTTTCCCATGATATAATGTGTCCTCTGAAGTCAATTCTGATGTTTTTAGCACTCTATCTTTTTGTACTTTAGAAATATTTTAAAAGCTTCTAAAGTAGAATTTTAGAAAATTTTAAGTTTGGGTGGAAGGGGAATTTCAAAAACATCTTCCCATGACATAATTTGTCCTCTAAAAAGGATTAGGTTATTTTTACTGGTCTCTGTTGTCAAATCCTTTCCTTAATTAATACAGTTTAAATGGTCTTATCAACAGAATTGTTTGGCATGTGCCTGCTACCCTTAAGGGTAAGGATTTCTGATAAGGCAAGTGTGACATCACAACAAAGCTGGTTTCATATACCATAAAGAAAGTCAGCATGGGTTGAAAATTAAATGGCTTAGGATTTAAATAGGATTTTGGAATATATTTTAATGAACAAGGTTAAAAGCAGAAGTTGTGTAAGGTAAGCAGTGATTTATATTTATGATAGTAATATAGGATGAAATATGAGTTAAAAACAACTAGTAATGTGCAGTAATTTACCATTATATAGAGGGGGGATGAGTGGAGGTAGGTACTTCAAAGTACCTTCCCGGGACAAACCTTAGCATGTACATCCATCCCTGAAAGTTTCATTTTCTTAACCTAACCCCTTTCCAAGATAGCCAAAAGTAACTAAAGTAGAATTTTACCCATCATTTGATGCCTTTTTTATGCTCTTTCATAATTCAATAATCACTTCTGGTGCAAATTGCATCTTAAGCCCTTCAAGGGGTCCCAAAGGTATTTCATTTTTATAGCCCCACAAAGAAGTTATAACCTAACCTGCAAAATACTTTATTTTCAATTTAAACTGTTTTCCTACAGTTTCAAGTTTTAAATACTGTCAACAGGAATAGTGATGAATTTTGTAATTTGAAACGTTGCTATCAATAACTCAGAGTATATTCCAATTCAGCATATACATTTGCACATTAGGGGGGAGTTTTCAGAACTAAAGCCAGATAAAAAGAAACTGATAACTGAAAATTAAGGTAAAATGTTGTTTTGTCAAAATTTCAACAGGTATAGACTTGTAATGTAGGCAAATTTCAAGACCCTCTAGAGGGAGAAGGAATGGAGGCAGTTACTTCAAAATACATTCCCGGGACATAGCCTACTTTAGCCTGTAGACCCACCTCTAAAAGTTTTATTTTACTAACTTAACCCCTTTCTAAGATAGCCAAAAGTAGAATTTTACCGAATTTTACTCCCTACAAGTCAAGGGCCGATCTTGTTTATACTTCTTGTGTTTCCCACTTCGAAAATTTTCAAATCTTGTTGCACCTGCCAAAAACTTTTGTCAGCAGAACCGAAAAACCCTGAAATTTTTCCTGGCGGGAAATAGCTAGAACCCTGTATAGCTATGTTGATTTTCCAGAGCTAATGCAATTTCTGTTCATATTTTATCACATAAGTGATAATAAAAGTCGGAAAAATGAATAAGATCTAAAGTACACGTGTCAGTATTGAAAAAAAGAAGTAGTCTGCCGTCAGCGGTACTGGTCTCCCTTTTCGGACGTATTTTGTATAGCCAAATCCGATTTTTATTTTTCCCTTTCTGAAGTTAGGTACGATTTAAGGTAGTTTTAAAGATTCTTGTTTTTTGATTTTTTTTAATCGAACTGTGAGGAAGAACAAAATCTTATTTTCTACTAATTTAAATGTAAGTAGATTCTCGGAAATGGCGGGAAATAAAATTTTGAAGTTTCATTACAGTTGAATTACAGTATTTGACTGAGTGGATCGTCGGACTCACCTTTGGTACGTATTTTGGTAAGCTTCCTTTCGTACGTTAATGAAAATCTGCAAATCCCAACAATTTCGAACTACCTTGGAAGTTGTGTTTGCAAACCTGATACTTCTCAAAACTTCATACAAAAATGGCCAACAGATTGTTGCATAACATATCAAATATGAGAGGACCAGAAGAAAAAAACAACAAACTTCGAGAAAACTGGTTCAGACACATTGGCGCGCCAAGACTGCACCATAGGTAAAGTAAATCGACCCAGATGATGTCTCTTACTAATCGCCACATATCACATCTCCCAAAAGTTTCCGCTGTGCAACAATGGAGGATATGGATGGCGAGGGCTCCTCTTAGTGACTCGCATTTTCTGGAGCCAATTTTGAGCTGAGTTTTCCATCTGAGTTTACTTTACCTATCGACTGCAGTCTGAGATTAGTTTATTCAATCACATTCGTCCTCTGTAGGGTTTGATTTCCGATTTTTCATTTTATCAAGAAGCTGTCTATCCAAGCACAACGAACTCAACTTTTTTTCAGCGCGTCTCATGCCGATTTTTGACTGTAAAACGGCTCTAGCATAGCATTTTTCAGCTTGTTGCGCTTTCCAGTTTTCACATTCTTCACGATGCTGAAAAATCTCTCAACAACAGCGATAGAAAAGGGCTAAACTGAGTAAATACCTGACCATCGATAGAACACTCCCAAACCGAGGTGCCCCAGCTGGCGTTCTAACCGCCGCCATACTCGTCCAAAAGTCAATAATGTCACCTTTGTTGGTCATGGTTACCTGCATCATTCTCCATTCCTCAACAATTAGCTTGGCGTTCCAACCAGGCATCATGTATTTTTTCAGCAAGCGAATCAAGAGCTGAGTGGCTGACGAGTCCATGGCCTTTTCCAGATCTACAAGTTTGGCTAGCAAAAACATTTCTGATTCAAAAACAAATCGCCTTTTTATCTGAAGTTAGGCTTCAACGTAGAACCTCCTAGCTGCTTCGTATATTATTATTATTATTATTATTCATTTATTGCTCGTCAAAAAAAAGGTACAAAAGGTACAATAGACGGAGTAATCACTAAAAAAAAAACAAAAAAGAAAAAAAAAGAAAAAGAAGGACATAAACACACATTGAAAATTCAGACACATGACAAAAGAAAACTCTTCATTATTTAATACGAACAGTGAGTATATGCATTACATTAATATAAAAAAAACTATTGTGAACAAATTGTTGACCATGGATGATTAAACTTACTTTGAAAACGGGATAGAGATTTATTAATGCTAATATTAGGGTCAGATAGCTTATACAATTGAATAATTTTACGGTTTCTTGTCCAAGGGGGCAAATGTAGAAGATATTTAGCAAATCTGAAGAAGATTGATCGTAGGTGCTTTTTATCTGTAACTGTAAAGAATCTCCAGAAAGTAGCAATGTAAAGCAGATGAGGAAGGGCTGTGGCGTTGTAAATGGAAGCTAGAATATAACGGTTGAAACGTAGTTTGCTTTTTACGATTACAGCGTAAGAAATGCTAATTTTACGCTCAACGTGAGAAATCAGCAAACGACGTGTGTGGCCTTTAGATTTGCCAATTGGGAGGCCCAGGTATGTAATATGGTCTGAGGGTTTAACAAGAGAACCGTCCATATTTATAAGAGGAGTAGAGGGAGTTCGCCAATTGAAAAGGATTACTTCGGATTTCTCAGCATTAAAAGACAGACCGATTTTTGAATATTCATCTTTGAGGATTTTGAAATTCTGCTCAATGCGCTGGATCGTACGGCTGAGATTCAGGATGTCATCAGCATAACAAATAAGAGACATATCGATCCTCCCAAGAATGCACGAAGGAAGACACTTTGCCTGCGCTTCCAGGACACTATTATTGAACAGGGTAGGGGAAGTGATAGCTCCCTGTCTAGTCCCTTTCTTAACGAGGATGGGGTGTTGAAGATTCACAAGAATATTCGAGGGAATCGAAGAGTTTGGCCTCACACGAGAATTAATGCAATTATATATGGAAGGATGAAGAGCCGACTGCAGGGAAAAACGGGATGGAAGTTTTAAACGCACTTTTAGGTTCCTATATAAATCCCTGAGAACACGGACAACTGATCGGTTTACGCCTCGCCTTGCCATATGAAAAAGCATGGACGAATGAGTTAAGGAATCGAACGCACGTTTAACGTCATGTCCTGCGAGAATCAAACTTTCTCCCGAAGATTCAGCGTCGGCGAGGGCTGTAAAAACTGCCGTAAGAGCATGAGAACAGCCAAGATTAGCCTGAAAACCGAACTGATATGGGGGAACGTAACATTTCAGTCTTAACTCATCACGAAAAAGAAGCTCGAAAAGCTTGCATATCGTAGTAGAGACGGTGATGGGACGGAAGGACGAACATTCCAGCTCACATTTCCTTTTTTGGGAATTGGAGTCAGATCACCGAGGCAGAACGAGGAAGGAACAGTACCTGCAACAAATATCATTTGTATGAGAAGGCTGAGGTGACGCACCAGTAAATAACTTCCATTAATGATCTGTAGAGTGCTCACCTTATCTATCCCACAAGATGCTTTCTTATTAAGTTGTGAAATGGCTTTTATAACAGCGTCACAAGTAACAACAAAATCAAGGTCAGGAGATTCATCAATGAATTTGCAGAGCTCGTCACAAAATTGTGACTCTAAAACAGGATCAGGCTCTGAAAATTCATTTGAAAAATGGGAAATCCACTCGGACAATGGAATGTCATTCGGGTCTGGCAAATTGGAGGAGATAGTACGGGGTAATAGCTTCCACAGAAGATCAGGTGAATTCCTGACCTTCTCGGAATAAAGTGTCTGTATTTTAGATCGATGAAGGGCAAGTTCCTTAGCAAAACGTTCTTTTGTCATTTTTCTCAATTCATTGACTATACCTTGACGGGGGCATAGGCAATCTCTCCATAATTTATACCAAAATTTAGCACGGTCACAAGCTTCAGACAGCACTAGATTACCTGACCACCCGGGAACTTGGGTACCAACACGTATTTTTTTAAGAGGAACTGCCCTTTTTTCAGCACACAAAAGCGCATGGCAAATTTCTGCGGAGTATATATCAAGAGTTAATCTAACCTCATTAATGTCTTTATTAGAAGACTTTTGCAGAAGATGAAATGGAACTCGGATCTTGTTTAGGATACTATCTGAAATCTCGATGTACTGAGATGTGTCAATTTTATTCCAATCGCGAGAAGTATACCACCTGTGCCGGTGAACAGTATAAGCCTGTAACACTGGAATCTGAGAAGCTTCTCGTTTGAAACTAGAAGCAATAGGAAGATGGTCTGAAACTTGAAAATTGGAAACTACCTCAACACAAGGTATATCAAGGTTATATGACACAACATGGTCGAAGTTAGATGTGCAAGAGGAAGAATGAATGTAAGTAAACTGAGCAGATTTCTGTTGAACTTTAAAATCATCACCAAATATTCCTAATAGTAAAGAAGCACGGATAGAAGCTGAAGACAACCCGCAGGTTAAATCACAATTAAAATCACCTACGATCAGACACGGGATTTTCAGTTTAAGGACATCACGAAGACAAGAGCTAAGTTTACTAATTGCCAAAGCGAAATCTCTCTCCGAATCCTCATCTTTGTAATCTGTGGGTAAATACACATTTATTATTACGCACTCAACTACTCTAACAGCTAAAAAACTATCACAAGAAAAGAAAACACTAGAATTAAGATTCGATGCTACATAAGTAGCAATACCACCGGAAGCTCTGCCTTTGGAAGCACTACGTTTAGCTGGAACCGAGAAAGTTTTGAAAGTGGAACTAATGTCAAGTAAACTAAGGCTGTGGTTGGTCAGGAAATGTTCCTGCAAACAAAGAATATCATGATTATGAAGTATATTTTCAAGAATAGTTTTTTTTTATAAGACCACCATTAATGTTCCAAGAGAGAAAACGAATATCCATTAATCTACTTAGCTGCCCGTTTATCGGTTTGAGCGTTGCCAGGGCATTTGATGCTGTAACATGTGTGATTAAACTCTTTACATGTAATGCAAAACATGTTCCGAACACATGGATTATCCCTTGTGGAAGAGTGCTCCGAGGAACCACAGCGAGAGCACAGTTCTGCATTCTTACAATCAGCAGCAAAATGTCCTTGCTGATAGCATTTGAAACACCGTCTGGGTATGAATATGAAATTCTAGACAGTTAACTTTTCGTAACCCAGCTTCACAGAATTTTTCAGAAACGAATCGAGATCATTCCGTTGTTCAAAATATATCTTGTAGACGCGTGACTTGCCACACTGCAAAGCTTTGACACACTTCTGACTAATTTTCTCTAGATCTTTTTCATTCATTTCTGTCGGAACGCCTTTTATTACACCGATGAAGGCGGGAGATTTAACAGAGGCTAAGAGGCCAGGTTGGAACTTTTTCATCTGGTCAGCAATTGAGGAGGCAGCGGGTTTTCTTTTTACGACAATTTTCCATTCTGATGAAGAACGTTTCACCTCTGAAATATCATTTGCAGCTTCAGGACATATTTTATCAATAAAATCTTTCCTTAATAGTGGAGATGAAAGATTGGACGGGCAATTTTTTAACACAACAGCATAGGTAGGAGGATTGGATTGGTCCATGGCGCAAGACGACTGAGCGGAAGAGGGCCAGGCAGAAGTTGCCTGTACTGCGAAATGTTGCTTATTTAGCTCAGACAAACTGTCAATTTTACGGGAAAGTTCATTCATGCGACAGGTTAATGTTGCAACGATCGCATCACCAATTGTTGGAATTTCGCACGGTGAGTAGATCACGAATTTCGGGATCTTACGTTTTTCTTTCGATGCCGTAGATAGCCACTTACAAATGTCAAGGACATTTTCATCGTCTTTTTGGCATCTAATTAAACGTGTTCCAATTTCTAGCAACTGATGTAAGACTTCCTTTGCCTTTAGAATGGTTTCATGACTGTAAAAGCTTGTCGACTTAGCAATTATTGTTTCTACTTTGATACCATCAATCATCGATCGAGAAATATTAGTACTACCCACGACTGTGAAGCTCGTGTGAGATCATACGATTGCAAAATCTCAAGACTTTCATGAGTTGCAATACCAAGGCATGTTTCGTACTGGGGTAATTATCCATCTACCAGTAGAGGATCCAATTCAAGGTCGACCGTTCCCACCCTGCGGACGCAACTGGGTTTCATAACGTTCATCGCCAGGGTTTTGAGAAGAGTCTCAACTTCCGTATTATTCTTGTGTAAAAGTGCTTTCACTCTGAAAAAGTAAATTGAAGCTGCAAAAGAGTTAAAGCACATAACTTTAAAAATTTTTTGGATGTGGAGTAAGGGATTTTTTAAACCTTGAAGGGCGTGGTCATTAGAATGTGTCAGGTCTTCTAGAGATACTAGCTCAGAATACAACGCTAGAGCATTCCACTGTTTCAAGATCCTATCTACACACTTCCTTAGGGACAGCCATCTGTTTTGGCCAGGTGCTAAGATGCTCCTCATTCTGCGTGAAAGTTTGAAACTGCTCTAGGTCAGACCAGCGAATGGCACTGACACTAAAATGAGTGTAAAGGGTTCTGCAAAGATCCTCTAGCTGCTTGCAAGAATAAGAGGCTACAAGATGAATCACTTGGCTACTACACTTTACACAGGTGACCCATGGATACTGAGCTGTAACCCTGCTAACAACAGAGTTGTCACAGCCAAACATAGCATTGTAGGTGTCAGCACAAAAACCTATTCAGTTCCTAGTGGTATTTGTCTTTTGGTCAGAGAGTCCACCATCAAACCAAAAAGCGTCTCAGATCTTCTATCAGAACACTCTATGATATTTAAGAGGTCAACCTACACATCAAAACTTTCCCCACACCACACATCTGCCAAGACAAGCTGTTTCTGTACCCCAATATCTGTGGTTTCATCTATTGTCACTGAAAACCGGCTTTTCTTCAAAATATCGATAAGTTGCTCATTGCAATAGGGACCTAGTCCTTGGCGAATCAGGTTGGTGACTTTTCGTTTCCCAAGTGACACCTTTTCAAGAAAAGACATAGGAGGAAGGCTTTTTATCATTGGCAAAAGTCTATCCACAACACTTAACGGATAGTCATTTTCTACAATAAATGGAGCTATTTTGGCCTCTACGATCTCCAATTCGTGCTTGTTTAAAGAAAGTAGGTGATTGAGTGTTATGGTGCCACGCTTTGCAGTATCTTGACTTTTGACATGCTCTATGTGGTAATTGGACTCAATATGTTTTCTCAGCTCCGAATTCGCACATGCTGGAGATTTCTTGCAATACAAGCAATAGGCTTTTTCATCTCAAGAAGGATCTTTCTTCAGCCAAGATGTAAATTCAGAGAAATGCAGCCAAGCAGGTCTGCATTTTCGTTCTTTTCAGAGTCTCTTCAACTTTTCCAGATCTTGGCCCACTTTTTTTCAGCTTTTGCTCTTGTATCTTCGTTGCTTAAATAACCAGTGTTTTCCTCATGATCATCTGAGGAATTAACGCTTGTCAAGGCAAGACATCACTTTTACTTCGTGATAGTTCTCAACTGCGATATCCGGTTTTATATCAATTATTGCACTGTTGATTCTGGGGCCCCTCATATTTGGATTTTATGAAGAAAGGGGCCCACGCTCCTAAGTTTCTTTGAAATGTCATTTTGATGAGTTGAGGAAAGAACGGAGCGTACTATATATTTAGCGATATATTAATTACCGATACAATATAATTAGTGATGTCTCTCACGAAAAAGTATTTCGATGAGCGTATGGACAACTTAAACCAACTGGTAGAAAATCTTCGTACGGAAAATGCAACGTTGAAACAAGAGAACACTGGCTTAGAATCTGCTCTTGTGTCAGTTAAAAACAAGGTTTTAAGAACTGAATTGTATGTTAAACGCAAGAATTTTCTTATCCATGGAATTCCTAACAAGGAAAATGAAGATATTGAAGAAACCGTTAATCATTTTTTGTCAGAAGTGTCGGTACGGAACTACAGGGATATTAAGTTCACGCCCATCTATAGACTTCGAAGCAAGGCTAAAAGTCCAAGGAAACAGAACTCGCGTCCGGCATCAGACCCTTTTCTTGTATCTGTTCTAAATCTTCGACATAAGTACAATATTATGGCTTGTGTTGGTAATCTAAGAAATACGGGAAAAAGCGTCAGTATTAACCTTCCATTCGAGCTGGCTAAACGTCGGAAAAAATTTTTGAGTACGGCTTATAATTTAAGAAATTGTAAAGTAGCCTTCGATAAAGTGTCTCATACCAAAGTGTTTCAGAAAGGGACAAGGTTATGGCTAGGATTTATGTGGACTTCTAGTTCTAACCGGATTAGGGTCGCTGATGCGTGCTACAACTCACTTACACTATTTTTCTTCGTATACAGCACGTATTTTGGCCGATACTTTTGATTAGTAGTGAGTGCTCATTCCCGCTCAGTATATTATATCTTCAAAAAATGTGCTGTTTGTTAGTGTTATTTGTCTTTTTGTATTTTTCCTTTTGTTCTTTACCCTCAGTATTTACACCTTCCTGTTCTATTTTACTTGTTATTTTTTTTTGTTTCAGAGCAAAATAATCAAGTTCGTGTCATAGCCTTTTTAATTCGGATTAGGAGATTGACGTCACTGGTGTTCACGCGACTACAGCATGGCTCTCTGTCACCTGCATCGGTAAGTAATTATGGTTGAGAATGATTCTCTGTTAGGGATTAACGCTAACATAACGCTAGGGAAATTAAATGATTATGAATGTGGGAGAGTTAATTTTAATGAAATTATAAATAATCCGGTTGGTAAAGTCCCCAATATGAATTTATATGAAAATTTTGAAAATATTATTGATAGTGTGTTTGTGGAGGAGCTGAGTTTTTGGGACTCTGGAGCTCGGTGGTTTGATGCACTCCCGATTGTGCATCTAAACGTTCAGGGCCTAAATTCCTCGTTTGATGATATTCCATTATTATGTAGGCATTCGTGCCCTGCAATTTTCGGCCTCTGTGAAACATTTTTGAGCGAGAAAAATCAGGTACTTTTGGATATTCCCGGTTATATATCGATATTTCTTAACCGCAAGACGGCCCAAAAAGGTGGACTCAGATTCTACATCCGAAATAATTTCCAGGCTGTACTAAGACGTGATTTATGTACAAATAATGAAAAGGTATTTGAGTCACTTTTTATAGAAGTCCCAATCAACGCTAAGGAAAGGGTAATAATAGGCGAAGTATATCGTTCTCCAAGTGGGTCTATAACTCAATTTATGGAAACATTAGAAGATGTTCTTGGAAAAGTGTTTGCTGAAAAATCCGAAGTTGTATTGATGGACGACTTTAACCTTGACCTTGCGGAACCGTCATCTAGACACGCCTTTGATCTTTTGTCTTTACTAATTTCGTATGAATTAGTTCCTTGTATAAACATACCGACAAGGATTTCTAGCCAGTCAGCAACATTAATTGACAATATGTTTCCATCACTACACTCCATTAAGAACGAAGTACTGCTTTCTGATACTTCCGACCATTTGCCAGTTGCAGCCTTGTTTCCAATCCTCCAAAATCCACAAAGATTAGTCTCCCAGGATACACCGAGATTCTGTTGCTCACCAGTGGAGCTGGATAGACGGAAAGAAGATCTGAGTACATCTTCATAAGACTTTTCATTACCAGAAAATATTAATTTAGGCAATTATAACGATATATTTGGCCAGTTTTATGACACTGTTAAGGAAAAATTCTCGGCTTATTGTCTAAAAGCTCCTTTAAGGAATCCTCGATCAAAAAGATCAACACCCATAGCTCCCTGGCTAACATCGGGAGTCCTCAAGTCAATAAATAGGAAGCAAAACCTTTGGAAAGAGTACAAAAACAGACCAAGCGATGCTAAATTAGAAGCATTTCAGTTATACCGTAATATGCTGAAATCAATTATTCGGAGAGCTAAAACAGTATATTTTACAAAGAGATTTGTTGATTGCGGTAAAAATATAAAGAAGACGTGGGACGTGATTAAGGAAGTTACTCGGCCATCCAGAAAACTAGAAGGTCTTCCTAAGTCTCTTATGGTAGACGATCAACTTATCACAGAAAAAGGGCAAGTACGACATCATATGAACAAATTCTTTGCGGAGATAGGGAAATCAACTGCAATAGCGTTTACCACTGCTCGGTGTCACAGACTTGGAAGCAGTTCCTAGGCCCCCCCGTGCTTGAAATCAATGGTTTTTGTGAACGTTACGGTGCAGGAAAATACAAATATTGTTTTGTCTGTAAAGAATTCTTTAACAGGTTTTGACAAAATTTCTGCTAAAGTAATTAAACATATCTTTCCTTCGATTATCACCCCACTTTGCCATTTGATTAATAGGTCAATTCAACTAGGAGTATATCCTCAACGTCTTAAATTGTCACGTGTGATAGCTCTATTTAAAGGAGGTCACCGTGAGAATCCTAGGAACTATAGGCCGATTTCTCTTTTGTCAGTGTTCTCTAAGATATTTGAAAGGCCAATGCTCAAACGTCTGGTGAGATTTCTTGAAGCCAAATTTCTTTTTCCATAAACATCAATTTGGGTTTCGAACAAAGTATTCTACAGAACATGCTTGTAATAAACTTCTCCAGTTTATACGACAATCTTTATATTCTAGTCTTATTCCTGCAGCCATTTTTCTTGATGTAAAGAAAGCTTTTAACAGCCTTACACACAAGATCCTCATTGGTAAACTTTCTCATCATGGTGTGCGTGGGGAAGTATTGTCTTGGTTCTATTCATACCTTACTGACAGATCTATTGCCATGGAAGATACAGACAAGGAAGTTCCAATTGAATACAGAGTACCCCAAGGTTCTATTCTTGGGCCAAACCTCTTCGTGATATATGTGAACGACCTTTACCGACTTCTTAACACTCCAATTTCCGATGTCTGCTGTGGATTGTGTCACAAATCTCACTCTCAGACTATGTCGGTGTCCACATCTGATAGTTGAGAAGAACTGGTAGCATTTGCATATGACACTACTCTAGGTGCGGCAGCTCCGGATGAGTCATCCCTTATTCTAAAGCTTCAAGCAATGACTGACATAAATCAACTAGCTCTAAACGTAAAAAAGTCGTACCTTCTTATTCTTTCCCGTACAGGTGTGAGCTGCTCCACAATTACTGAGCTTCCTACACCAAGAGGCTCCATAAGTTGCCCCCCCGATCGATATTTACGATTCCTGGGTGTTCTTTTGGATGAAAATTCATCGTTTAAATGGCACGTTCAAGTAATAAGAGTGAAAATATCCCGTGGACTTGGAATCATCCGTAAATTAAAGCGTTTATTTCCTTTTCCTATACTCCGTCTTTTATATTTCTCTCTCATTTTCCCTTATATATGTTACTGTTGGTCTGTGTGGATGTCTACATTTTCTTCTTTACTTGCTCCCGTTCATATTCTTTATGAGAAAGTGGTAAAAGTTCTCCAGTCAACTACACATACTATTTTTGATCTCTTTAAGATTCAAGATATTCAGGTTATATCTCCATCTTCGTTGATATATTAATCCTTCCACGGAGATCTCCCATTTAGTTTTTCCGGACTACTTAAACTAGTATGTGAAGTAAATTTGTACGCAGTTTGAAACTGGGAGGATGTGATTATTCCGGCTACTCCCTCGGTTCGTTCAGACTTTGGTCTGGTCGTGACTGTGGGACGTACTTGGAACTTGGTTCCTGCTGAGATTCGTCAGTCACGAACACTTGGCTTCTTTAAAACACAGAAGAAAAGTTTCTTATTAAAGGTAAATATTAAATAATTTATAGTTGTTTTATGGTGTTTTTTTTTTTTTGGGGGGGGGGGTGTTCTTTTTTTTGGCGTTGGATCCTCGATGATGTAGAGAATTTTTATTTTTTTTTATTTATTGTCGGGTGATAGGAGGGTCGCTGTTTCGTGTGGACTGTCGGTGAGTTGACTTCTTTTCCTTATAGATTTATAAATTAGACATTGTTTATTATTGTTTATGCCAAGTTTTAATAATACTCATTTATTCTGTGTCGTTTCCCAAATAACGGGCCATTGAGCCCTTTGAGATATTGTTTTTGTTATTGTTATTTATGGAAATAAATGGAACTTGAACTTGAATGGAACTTGAACAAACTTTCCATCGAAAGAACTAAAAGATAAACTTTATTTATTAAAAAGTGGACTCACACAGATAGACCAAATAAGGCTTTTCGGAGTGTTTCCACTTCTACTTATTTTGGTAGTAGAGTATTTATTTTTGGACTATTCTACTTCCAAATATTAACTCTACTTATCTACTTGCTTTTTACTTAATTTTGGAGGCATCTACTTCCTTTCTACTTATTTAATCTACTTAATTAATCAAAATCATTAGCAATCCAGCTTGCACTGTTGCCAACCCTTCAAAACAAAATGTACCACAAATGACACGAAAAATGTACCAAAGACAAAAAAATTGTACCATATCCCAATTTTTGTTCCCGCGTGTTTCATGAAGCGTAATACTTGGATCGTCGGTGACTTACATTAGTGTCTATGAAGATTTTGTATAAGTTTTCATTCACTTTCTTTCTCCATTCCTTCGTTTTTCTTTCTCTTCTAATACAGTAAATGTGCTACTGACAGTCTTAAAGAAATTGTTCAGAACAACATATATTAATACATTTCACTTTACATTTTATTACAGGTCAAATAAAAGTCGTTGTTTTTTAGCCATTTATGACCGTTTATAGCACCGCCCCGAAATTGGTCCCGAATGACGATTTTAATACAAAATAGGGGCTAAAATCGAGTTTTAACCTTGTATTCTTACATAATACTGCCCAAAGGCAGTTGCTGGGACCTGTTTTTCCATTTGATAGTTTGCATACAAATCCCCCTTTTCTCTTGAATGAAGATTTCAATGGAGGTAAGGATCACTGCGTTAACCCTTCCCTATTATATGCTACTGCCTACAAACAATACAGGAAAAAAACTGTTTTTAAATTGACACTAATCAAAGAAGTGCCTTTGGGAGCTATGGTCTACCGCGTACTAGAGATTTTAATGTTGAAACAATATTTTCTCCAAAATGCCTTTAAAAGATCCTACACTCATCTTGTAAAGGCTAGTTATATGTATCCCCACAAAGGGTACAATAGAGACCATCTCTTTCACAATTTTTTAAATCACCTTAAACGTCTAGATAACGGCATCGTTTATTTGTAAAACTGGAACTGGCTTTAGAAACTTTGAGTTATCTGATGTTTTAACTAGTCTATACTACAAAAATTATAAATAAAAAATGACCAAAAATATGACATTTAACATCACTATCTGAAATGTAAGCCATGGCAGCACTCACAGTTGCAGATTTTCTGTACCCTTTTCCAGTAGTTCGGCAGTTGGGGTGTGTCAACTTGCTCATGGGGGAGGGGGTTCCAGTCCATGGTAACGACTCTTTTAGCGCCTATAACAGCATTAAGAGCAGCAAACTACTACTACTACTAAAAACTCACCGCAGCACCAAGCCACCTGAGGCTAACACAGCTACACACGGTCCTCCTCCATCCCAATCTATTCAAAGCCTCCCTTTTTACACCCACCCACGAAGTTCCCATTTCCTTTAAATCTTTCTTTATGACGTCCTCCCACCCGAGACGAGGACGACCTGCTTTCCGTTTAGCCCTAGAGTGTTGGCCGAAAAGAACAATCTTCGGCAATCTGTCATCCTTCATCCGCATAACGTGCCCTGGCCACCTCAACCTTCCTTTCATTATAGCCCTAGAGAGTGGTATTGAACCACATTTTTGTATAGCCTATTATTTGAAATATAGTCAGTCAGCCGAGTACCCAGAACAATCCTTAAGCAATTTCTCTGGACAACATCTAGCAAATCTTCTTCCGCTTTTCTGGGCGCCCATGCTTCAGAACCATATTTGATCACTTTCCAGTGTAGCTTCTAATATTCTAATCTTTGTTTGCAGACTTATCTTCCTATTTTTCGAAAGCTTTTTTAACTGTGAAAAAACAACCTGAGCCTCGGCTATTTTACTTTTAACATCTTCACTGCTCCCACCATCTTTACTAATAAGGTAAGTGGCAGCTCCACTACCGAGAAAAGTGGAGCTGCCCACCTGATCAATATTTTCATTACCCAATGTCTCCTTTTCATTTTCACATATTCCTAGCCTTAGTGACTTAGTCTTCTTAACATTAACTTCCAAACCTATTCTAGGCCCCTGAACTCGCAAAACCTCTAAAACTTCATTCATTTTGCTCACACTTTCATATAGGATGCTTAAATCATCAGCATAATCTAAGTCCAAGAGAGTTTTTCCTCCCCATTTGATTCCGTAGTCTCCCATTGCCTATCCTGTGCTCCTTAAGACAAAGTTCATCAAAATAATCTATATAAAGGGGGATAGAACACAACCCTGCTTAATTCCTGATTTAATACAGAACCAGATGCTAGCCTCTTACCTTAACCGCAGCAGTGTTATTCTCGTACATAGCACTAATCACTTTAATGTATTTGTCTGGTATACCATACTAGGATAAAACCTTTACTAAAGTTCTTCTATCAACAGAATCGAACGCTTGTTCATAATCTATAAAACTAAGGACCAAAGGTGTTTAACAACTCGGGCACTGGCTAGACACTGGCTGGACATTGGATTCTGGCTAGACACGTGTCTAGACATGGGATTCTAGCTAGACACGCTTGTGAACGCCGCTTAAAGCTCTTCTATCAGCAGAATCGAACGCTTGCTCATAATCTATAAAACTGAGGACCAAAGGTGTTTGAAAACTCGGGCACTTCTCAATTATTTGCCTAAGAGTGAAAATTTGGTCGACACATCCTCTACCCTTTCTAAAACCGCACTGTTCTTCTCACAAAACTTTGTCTACGGCATCTCTCAGTCTAAAAAGTATCATATTACTAAGTAATTTACTACACACACAGACCAGACTAATGCCTCGATAGTTACACACTCACTTTTATCACCTTTATTATACAGTGGCTTAATCAAGGTTTTCCTAAAATCGTTAGGTACTTCCCCTTTTTCAAAAATCATATTCATAATCTTCAGTAACTTATTTCTAACCTCAGAGCCACCATATTTAAGAAACTCATTTCAGCACCTGGAGCCTTATTATTTTTTAATCCTTTTAGTACCGTCACTAATTCTTCCTCGCAAATAAATCTTCCTTCACATCCAAGGTATCACAAATTTCATTTTCCTCTATATCTTTTCCTGTAACTCTATCTCGGTGAGGTAAATTCTCAAAATGTTCGGCCAATCTCTCTTTAGTTCTTTCCTTATCGCTGATTGTAGCCCCATTCCTATCTTTAACTGGGCCAAGTCCGGATTAATTACTCCATCTCAATTTGTTGACATGCCAGTACAATATTCTACTATTATGCCGTCTAGCTGCATCTCCCAGATCCTCGGCAATTTTATCCAGGGCTTTTACTTTACACCTTCTTAGTTCATATTTTAATACTTTCTCCAGTTCCTTTACATTCCTTTTGTTTTCATATGATCTATCACTCAGATATTGCTTGAACAAGTCCTTTCTCCCTTTCTATTAAACATAAAGCTTTTTCATTAAAATTCTTAGCTGCAGTTCTAGCTTTCTTCCCTAAGACACCTTCAGCAACTTCACAAATTATTTTTCTAAAATTATTCCAACCATCTTCCGCATTATCTCAAGTTTAGTATTCAACTATTCATGGAAAGTTTCTCTCAAATTCTCATCCTGGAGTCTACCAACATCTTGACTTTTTGGGAGGTAGTTACCCTTCCGACATTTTAGGTCTAAATTAACCCTTGACACTACTAGATGGTGGTCTTTACTTTCAATATCAATAACAACACTAATATATGCCCTAGTATCTTGTATTGATCCTACCAGTCTTCGGTTTACTATAACATAATCAATAAGGTTTGCTGTCTTACCATCACGTGAATACCATGTTAGCTTATGAGCCATTTTATGACCAAACACCGTATTGGTTATAACTATATTGTTATACTTACAAAATTGCAAAAATCTGTAGCCACTACTGTTTTCATTTCGTATACCAATTTTAACAAGGCCAGTAAACCCTCTATACCCATTCATAACGACCTGGGCGTTAACATATCCCAATAAAAATACCATATTCTTGCCCCGGGTCCTGCTCATTTCCCCCTGTAGCAGCAAATAAAATTCATCTGAGTCACTAGTATCTGCGTCAGTCAGTTCGACAGGGGCGTATACTACTATAACTGATACCCTGAACTTTTTAGTCATAAGCTGAGCAATTAGTATTCTATTATTAATACCTTCCCAGCCTAAACAAGACTTAGCACCTTCCTTATTCATCATGAGCCCTACTCCCTTTTTGTGCACCCAATCCTTCCTGCCTTAGTAAACAAATTGTATTTCACCTAATTTCATGCTTCCTACCCCTGGGATATGAGTTTCTGAAACTCCTAATAAGTCCAGTTCGAATCGTCTCAATTCGTCAGTCGAAATATCGATACGATGGTCATTTTTTAACGTCGTAACATTCCAAGTTCCAATTTTCATGTTCTTTAAATCACTGAAATCATTTTTGCCTCAGGAAAAGCAATGATCCCGAATACCACTGCAGGACGGGGATCACAAATCTCCTCAAGTCTACACCGAAGTGCTTAAACCGGCTTAGAACAGGACAGCAAGAAGTCCCTGGGACCTCCATGAATGGTGGCTTTGTGCAATCTTGGGCCCATCTTGGTCACAACATGGTTTTGAGCACTTGGCGATGCTCTTCTATCCACAAGGGTTGAAATACTGCACAGACAATCTCAAGCCTATTACCTCTGACTCATTATATATTCATGCCTACAAATATTACGCTACTACGGTTGAGGCCGCTCATAATAAATAAATTAGCTAGGAAGAGGTTTTTCCGCCCGAAGACGCCCGTCAAAACAAACCTAGCCCAGAATAATTGTCCATCAGTCAGAATCCCGTGCGAATGCTGTGTCATTTACTAGGCTACAATTTCCTCGAGGGGCACCACTCTTTGAGTGGGAATAGAGTTGACCGCAAAGTCCCCAGTCTTGCAGGTATCCTGAAAGGGTCGAGGCAGTCCTTTGCAGAGACCATTGTCAATAGATCTTGATCTTACGCCCTGTCGCAGTTGTCCTCCTATAGAGGATCCTCCCGCAATGGTGTTCTGCATCACCAGCAATTTAACCCATTACTGGAAGAAGGTTTGTAACTCATGGGACTTGTGGACAAACCAGTGGGCCCTTTTGGGTGTACATTTGAGGGGCCTTTTACCTCCTCCGCCTGTACTTTTTACCCCGGGTGAGGGTGCCCCAGTTTCTATTATGGACTCCCCGGGACAAAGTTCCCCCTCGGTCCATCCCTCCTATGGAGGTAAACTCCATATCTGAAGGGTGTTTCCCTTTCGCCACCTGGGGTCACGCTGAGTGGACTTGGGAAGGCCAGTTTATTTCTCAATTTTATTTTGTTTAAATTTACAGCTGAAAACACCCTCTCGACACAAGCAGAAAAATATTGAAGGGTAAGCATTTTCATCATGAATTTACCCATGAATAGGAAACTTTTGACTTGAGGACCATCACATCCTTCTAGTACTTTAAACCAGAAATAAACTGGGTCAGAATCTGCACAATTCTTGAGATCAGAACAGAATGACAGCCATTTCCATTGTTTGGCAATGTTTTTCACGTCAGTCTGCTTTGCTAAATTTGGAAACTGGACAAGTAGTGGGACAATGCTTAAGTTTGAGTGGTCAGGAGACCTAGCTATCTTTGGGTCCAGTCTATTGAAGTTTTTAGCCGACGAGTATTTCGAACAGAAAAACCTCTTACTTATTTCGTCGCTAAGTTATATCATGTATTCCGCAGATTCTGTTTTGAAGGCCGTTGCAGCTGATAACGAAATTATATTGTTGATTAATATAACCTCTACTCGACTGCCACAGTCTACTTCTTTCATGCCTCGAAAGTGTTGTGGGTCCCTGAGCTGAATCAAAGGTACTTCTGTCGTCATATATATATATATATATATATATATATATATATATATATATATATATATATATATATATATATATATATATATATATATATATATATATATATATATATATATATATATATATATATAAAAAAAAAAAAAAAAAAAAAATATATATATATATATATATATATATATATATATATATATATATATATATATATATATATATATATATATATATATATATATATATATATATATATATATATATATATATATATATATATATATATATATATATATATATATATATATATAAATATATATATATATATATATATATATATATATATATATATATATATATATATATATATATATATATATATATATATATATATATATATCTTTGGGTTTATTTTTCTTTAGGACTGGTAGGAGGGACGAACATTTCCAGATATTGGGGAATATAGATGAAGCCCAATTATGATTGTGACAATTTAGAAGTTCCTGTTTATATGAAGGGGTGAGATTCTTTATCCATGTAAGGTGTATATTGTCATAGCTGCCGCTAGTCTTGGTCTTAATATGATGTATTGCATTATTCACTTCCTGGATTAAAAATGGGCTGGTTATATACTCGGCTCCTGGGCGAGGTTGGTGATTTGGGTTCATAGGAATTGGGGGCATTTTGCTACAATTATTTGATGTTAGCTTATTAACAAAAAGAGTAGAAAATAGCTTAGCTTTTTCATTATCATTGTCATAATGGGTATTATTATGTATAAGCTCATACAGGAGTGGGTTGGGGGAAGTCTTTTTCCCACAGATGTGGCTTATGACTTTATGTATAATTGGCTCATGTGTTTCTCTGGAGAGATTATTTGCAAAATTATTCCAGTAGTTATATTTAGCAATTATTATGGTCCTTTTTAGATTAGATTCTGTTTGTAATTTTTTTAAATATGTAGTAGGTGATGGTTTTTTTTTAAGAATGTTCTCCTAGCTGCCTTTTTTGTTTTCCATTTATTTTGGCACTCATTTGTCCACCATGCTTTGGGAATATGTTTAGGGAAGGGTTTCCTGGGTGTTGTCCTGGGGATAGCATGATTAGCTGTATTTATTAGTAAAGATGACAAAACTTCAGCATGTGTGTCAGCTGTTACGTTTGAAATGCATGAATTTTGGGTGAAAATTGTAATTTCATCATATAGCTTATTTTGGAACATAGGCCAATTTGCTTTAGTGTTGATATATTTGGAGGTATGTGATAGGGTTTCAGCAGGTTCGTTTAGGGAGCAAACTATGGCAAAGTGGTCAGTACATAGAGTATTAGTTTTATTTATATAAATTTTATTCAAAATATTTAAAGACAGAATTTGTAGGTCAATTGTAGAGAAAGTGCCACTTTTGGGGTTGAAATACGTGTTCAGGTTTGGAGGGTTGGCAACAGCTAGTTCATTATTATTTGAAATCATACGTTCAATGAACTTACCAGCTTTATTTGCTGGTTTATTCCCCCACAAAAGGCTGTGGGCATTAAAGTCTCCACAAATAATGATATTTTTCAACATATTAGAATTATTTATATGGCTGAAGAAATCCATGGCATCTGTAGTTTGGCCATTAGGGTTATAAAAGCTTAATATGTAAGTTTTTGTATTATTCAGCCAAACACTGATACCAATGGCATCAACATCATTTACAAAATGCGGAAAATTGATGCCACAGAATTTTATATTATTTTTAACTATTAAAGCTACTCCACCTCCTTTTCTCTGTGATGTTCTATCCTTTCTCAGGATAGTGTATCCCAGAGACTTAATTTGTTGATTTTGGGTTAAATGAGTTTCCTGGAGGCAAGCAATATTGATGGAATTATTATTCATAAAAGATATTAATTCATTTAACTTATTTTCTGTAAGTGATCTTACATTCCTCTGGAGTATTGATATGTGTTGTCTTGTTGATTTATTTTTCACATGACTGTGTATCAATGTTCAGCTTTGTTAATAGTAAAGCAAGATCTTTTTTTGCTTGAATGAGCATATGATTGAGGATGTAGATTTCTGCCAATTCATCAATGATTTTTTTTTCTGTTGTTGTTGTATATTCATGGTCTGAACTACATTACAGTTTAAAATGAATGAGTATATATTTGGGGTTGTTATGTTTGGTTGTGCATCCAGTTTGTCAACTAAGGGACTAATTCCTGGTAGTGTTTCTGATGTGTTTCTCGTTGGGAGGGGATGCCAGGCTAACCTCATCTCAAAAGGCAAGGAGGCTTGTTGGCTTGGTGATTCTTTCTGATAGAGATGTGAGCTAGGGGGCTTAATGGATGGTGTTTTGTAAGGAGTACTTGATGCATTGGGAGTGTTTGACTTGGGAGTTTTATTTGATTTCAGTATGGGTTTTATTTGGTGTGATTGGGTAGCATTTGCTTCCATAGCTGCAAAAGGGTATGGAATGGCCTTCTCTGTTGCTATTTGGACTGTTAGTACTTTTTTCTTATATGCAAGGCATTGTCATTTATAGGTGGATTCATATGGGCCTTTACAATTGATACATGTGGGCTGAGTGTTGTTGCAAGTTGTCAACTCCTTAGGATGGGAGCCTTTACAATTACTACAAGCTAGGTGAATTTCATTGCATTTATTTGTCGTGTGTTCCAGTTTGAGACACTTCTGACACTGGATAGGCTTTGGCTTGTATTCCTTGTGTGGTTTGATTTGCCCAAATAGGAATAACTTTTCTAGGATATTATTTGTTTCTTTCAGTGTAAATAAGAAAGATCTACTTGTTTTTAATTCATTAGAGTTGGGTTTACCCAGTTGAGTGACATCTTCTACAGGGATTGCGTTACCAGCCCTATCTGAGAGCTCTACTTTTAACTCCTGAATTGGTATTTCTAAGGGAACATTATATACAACTATTTTTGTTGGGGATTGTTTTGGGTTCCATTTAGATGAATTAATTGGGGTATTCAGAAGAGATTTTAGATTAAGTATTATATCTTCTGACTTCTGATCTTGGACAGCTATTAGCAAAGATCCATCACGGTGAATGTTAAGAGAAAACATTGATTTTAACATTTTGAAAATTGCAGCCCTTATTGTAGTAATCATTCTTATTTCGAAGGGGATATTAGGAGTAATTTTGAGGTAAATGCCTAAGTTTTGGGAAGGAGAAACTTGGACAGGGGGAAGGGAAATACTTTTGATTGGGGATGTTTTTTCCTTTTTTTGGAGCTCCTAGAAAGGACCTTTTGAAATCCATTATCATCTATGGTGACATTAGCTCCAACACTGATCATTGTACTATTCTAAGAATTTGAGCTTTCACGTGAGCTTTGAGAAAGAGAGCTTGACAAGCCAGGCTGGACCAGCAAAAATGGATAAATTTCATTAGTATTTGGGGTGGGATCCGGGGGGACTTTTTTTTTAGGGGGAGTTCTTTCCATTGCCTATTGGAATAAGCTTTAATCTAAACTAGAAAAGATTACCAGTATGATACCAGACCGTCTGCACTCTACTGTGGTGAAAACTTCACCATCCACAAATAAAACACCACTGTATGGCCCTGAAGAGGGATTTGAGCACGATAGGTTCGGTACACTACTGATAAATCGAGACAATAATTCACAACAAATTTATTTTTAAATTTCTTAAAATGTTGCTGGTGTTGATTATTACTTTCATCTAACAGAGCAGCAACCACAGCTAGATCTTCAAGTACTGAATTTTGTAATTTTCTTCTCCTTGAGGTCATGTTGAAATATTTTCAAACTTCTCGCCGTACAGTATGCTTAATAGGATATAGTAATATGCGTCTGAACACTTTTCTTGTCACCCTTAAAGGATTTCCTTTCACCCATCAAAGGAAATCCTATGCGTCTGATTGAACCTTAAGTAGAATCAAGAAAAACGACTTCAGAGATCCGACGGACAAAAGAAAAACGACAACTATCTCCAAAGTAGTCCGCGCGTGGGTTCACATGAGACAAGAGAAACACAGCTGAGACCAACCCGTGTTCGAACCCGCTGAGCCTGAAAACGAGGCTTAGGCCTTAGGAACACGGAAGAAATAAAGCGAAGCCTATTATTCGAAAGAAAAACGGTTATATTCAGGCAAACACGGTTATAGGTAGTGTTAATGTCAAAGCTGGAAATACCTGCAGAACTCATGCAGGTAACAGACTGCTAGGTAGCAGAACTAAGAAGGCCTAAACACACTCTAAGTATGGTCACAAGTTTTTTGACAAATTTCACCAGTTTTTTGGCACTTTTTTCACAGGTTTTGAAAATTAATAGTAGCAACACTGTATATTGGCTAATTTTCTAGAGGGACACTAAAAGTGTCCCTTTTTGGCTGATTTAGACACTTTTGTCCCTAAAAGTTTTGGCAACCCTGACTAGCATGTAAGTTTTTTTATTTTATATGAGGATGCACACTAGGTTTTTTTTTTTCTTATTGGTTGGTGCAAAATGATCTTTTTTCTAAAAGTGTAGTTTTTTGCTGTTATGCAAGAAAAACACTTCAGCTTTGCAACTTGTTGCACTGAGAGAGCCTCAAACAGTTGGGACTAGTTGAGGAAGTCAGATTCAATGATTAGAACATTCATTAATTCCTGTCCTCAAGAACTTTAAAATTAGTGTCCATTATTGTTAGAATTGAGTTTACAAGTAGTTCAGACATCAGAATTCGACATCCTGGCCATAAAAATTAGCAGTAGGCCTTTAGTCTTGATCCTTGTCCATCTAACTGGCAG
Source organism: Artemia sp. Qi Xiang Cuo (assembly GCF_049724085.1). Taxonomy (NCBI): domain Eukaryota; kingdom Metazoa; phylum Arthropoda; class Branchiopoda; order Anostraca; family Artemiidae; genus Artemia; species Artemia sp. Qi Xiang Cuo. The sequence continues at coordinate 21,560,023 of NC_142797.1, read as the reverse complement.
ACAACCATGGTTTGTATCTCCAAACAGGATTACTGGATGGACCAGCTAAACAAACTTGAATGCTTGAATTTGTTTAGAGCCATGCCATGGAGTTCTTGTATCTTACCCTGCCATCTAGGAGTTATAGTGTGTAGCAGGGGGTTTTGTTGTGCCATCTACTTTCAGTTATTTAGTATTGGTGTTGCATAGGCTAGATAGATAGATAGTTACATCCAAGGTATCACATCAGTGTCGACATTTTGTAGGGTAGGTGGCAAATAGCTTCTGTTGCTAACATTGCCCAGGCTGGATCTTAGTTGTGCTTGAAATAACAAGTTAGTTAACTAACAAGTCTGCTTTTTTTTTCTTTTAGTGTTTTATGTGCCATAAACTTAACTGAGAAAGTTAGTTTGAACTTCTTGCCAGAAATTTTTAGTGGATATCCCAGAACAAAGAATTCTTAATAGTAGTGTCATTGTTAACTTTTTAGTCAATTAAGAATCTGTTTTATCAAATAAACATTCAAAGTTAATTAAGAATTACAAATAAACAGCAAAATCTACTTATTTGTCTTATTAATTAAAAAAAACTTTCCACAAAATAAGTTTTATGACAAAAATAAAGAACCCCATTAAAACAAAATGAGCAAAAATAAAATTAAAAAAATCTACCAAGCGTGAAACTACCACAAATCAGTATCAAAAAATAAATGAAGCCCAAAACAAACAGAAATTACAATAAATAACCAAGTCAAACTAAAAACAAGCAGATATTAACATGAGTAGGGCTCAAAACCCCCTATGCCATCCCAAGGCCAGAACATAATTTACCCTGTACTGAAAAAATATAAATGTTTTTACTTTTATAAATAAATCAAATAATATTAAAATTTGGTTACCAAATATCAGTATATGTATATTAAACTGACAATGCACATTCATTTGTATTTTTTTCAGTAAAGTGCAAATTATGTCCTGGCCTTGGGATAGCATAGGGGTTTTGAGCCCTACTCATGTTAATATCTGTTTGTTTTGAGTTTGACTTGGTTATTTATTGTAATTTCTGTTTATTTTGGGTTTCATTTATTTATCAATGCTGATTTGTGATAGTTTCATGCTTGGTAGATTTTTTTATTTATTGGGAAAAATATTATTTTATTTATCTCTGTACTTTTCTTTGAAAAACTAATTTTGTTGAAAAGAGTTTGATTTAATTTCTGTTTGTTTTATATTAACATAATCTTTTCAGGAAAAAAAATAATTCTTTAAATCTTTTTGTTTTTTTAAGACTTCATAGTTTGACTTGCTATTTGTATGCTGTAGAAACATTTTCAGCAATTCTTAACAACATACACCCTTTTAAAAATCTGGACGCAAATAGTAGTGTTTAAATTAGTTTCATACCTCCTGTAGTTGACCTGAAATAGAAAACTTGACACTATTTGCCAAAAAAAATCTGTTTACTCTCTTTGATAGCTTGGATACACTTAGGCTATTTTGATTTGGTTAAATTTTAAGAGCAGAAGTAGCCCCAAAAGTTTGAATATAATACCCTCAGTCATTCTTGGGATACTGCTGAGATACCTTATTGGGAATTAGCATTAATGCAGTGCATTTTGAATTAATCTTAAGGCAACATTTAGTTAAACATAATAGGAAAATGGAAGGGTGGGAATGGGAGGGGTACTAGTTGCCCTCCAGTCACTTTTGACTATTAGCCCTTTCTATTTTCAATCGAATGATCCCTTTTCAAAGTTCCTTAGACAACTTCTTTGATATGAAGTGTCCTGTTCTAAAAAAAAAAAAAAAAAAAAAAAAAAAATAATAATAATACATTGTACCCACATTGATGTTTACTATACAAATGTCAAGCTTTCAACTATTAAAAAGGGTACTAGGCCTTTCAATTTCCAATTAAATGAGCCCTTTTTGAGTCTCTACAACAACCCTTTCTATAAACACCTTATATGGCCCAAGGGTATAAATTCTAACCCTTGCCATGAGGGCTGGGAGGGGGTTGTCATCCTCAAAGACCTGATTTCCAGAACTTCCAACTACATTCAACAAAACGGCTATATCAAAATTTTGATTGGAAATGTTTGGGGAAATGGTGGGTGTGAGAGGGGTGTTAGTTGCTCTCCTATCACTTTCAACAATTAAAAAAGGCACTAGCCCTCTTAATTTTCTATCAATTGAGCCCTTTTGAAGTTTCTATGACAATGCTTTCAATAAAAACCTTATATGCCTTAACAAGTAACACTACCAGGAATCAATCCCTTAACCAACAAACAGGATGCACAACCAAAAATGCAATCCCCAAATATATGCTTATTCATTCTAAACTGTAATGCAGTTCAGGCCATGAACATACATCAAATACAGAAAACAAAAAGTATCGCAGAATTGGCAAAAATCTACATCCCTGATGATTCGCTCATTCAAGCAAAATAAGATCTTGCTCTACTTTTAAGAAAGCTGAACATTGATACACTGTCATATGAAGAATAAATCAATAACACAACATATATCAATACTCCAATGGAATGTAAGATCACTCTCAGAAAATAAGCTAAATGAACTAATATCATTTATGAATAATAATTCCATTAATATTGCTTGCCTCCAGGTAACTCATTTAACCCAAAATCAACAAATTAAGTCTACGGGATATACTATCCTGAGAAAGGATAGATCTTCAGAGAGAAAAGGAGGTGGGGTAGCTTTATTAGTTAATAATAATATAAAATTTTGTGGCATCAATTTTCCAGATTTTGCAAATGATGTTGATGTAATTGGTATCAGTGTTTTGCTGAATAATTTAAAAACCTACATAATAAGCTTTATAACCCTAATGGCCAAACTACAGATGCCAAGGATTTCTTTAATTATATAAATAATTCTAATATGTTAAAAAATATCATTATTTGTGGTGATTTCAATGCCCACAGCCTTTTGTGGGGGAATAAACCAGCAAATAAAGCTGGTAAATTCATTGAGAATATGACTTCAAATAATAATGAATTAGCTGTTGCTACCCCTCCAAACCTGAACACATATTTCAACCCCAAAAGTGGCAGATTCTCCACAATTGACCTACAAATTGTGTCATCAAATTTTTGAACAAAATTTACATAAATAAAATTGATAGTCTATGTACTGACCACTTTGCTATAGTTTGCTCCCTAAATGAACCTGCTGAAATTTTATCTCATACCGCCAAATATATGAACACTAAAGCAAATTGGTCTATGTTCCAAAATATGCTAAATGATGAAATTACAAGTTTCACCCAAAGTTCATGCATTTCTAACACAACAGTTGACACACATGCTGAAGCCTTGACATCTTTACTAATAAATACAGCTAATCATGCTATCCCCAAGACAACACCTAAGAAAACAGTCCCTAAAAAAACTCCTAAGGCATGGTGGACAAATGAGCACCTAAAAAAATGGATGATAAAAAAGGCAGCTTAGACAGAATTCATTAAAAAACCATCACCTATTACATACTTAAAAAAATTACAAGCAGAATCTAATCTAAAAAGGACAATAATAGATGCTAAATATAAATACTGGAATAATTTTGCAAATAATTTCTCCAGAGAAACTCATGAGCCAATTATACATAAATTCATAAGCCATGTCTGTGGGAAAAAGACTTCCCCCAACCCACTCCTGTATGAGCTTATACATAATAACACCCATTATGACAATGATAATGGTAAAGCTAACCTATTTGAGACTCTCTTTGTTAATAAGCTAATATCAAATAATCAAAGCAAACTGTCCACAATCCCTATGAACCCAAGTTACCAACCACGCCCAGGATCTGAGTACATAACCAATCCATTTTCAATCCAGGAATTGAATAATGCAATACATCATATTAGGACCAAAACTAGCAGCAGTTATGACAATATACACCCTACAAGGATAAAGAATCTCACACCTTCATACAAACAAGAACTGCTAAATTGTTATAATCATGCTTGGGCATCTTCTAGGTTCCCCAATATATGGAAATGTTCGTCCCTCATACCAATCCTAAAGAAAAATAAACCAAAAGATAACCCTGAGTCTTATAGGCCCATAATGATTACACCTGTGATGGGGAAAATAATGGAGAAAATGATATATCAAAGACTCCTCTGGTTTGTTGAAAAAAATAATATGATCCCACACACTCAAACTGGATTCAGGAAACACCACTCTTCAACAGATGCTTTCATTTTGCTAACAAATGCAATAAATGAATCTTTCTCAAAAAATAATGTCCTAGTGGCAGCTTTCCTAGATTTTGAAGGGGCATATGATAATGTGAACCACCAAATCCTTTTAAATAAACTTGCGAACCTTGGAGTACCCCCTAAGCTAGTATTCTTTATTAAATCGTTTATAGAATTGTTAAGTTTCCTCATTTGTGTTGGTTCAGCCTCTTCACCCCAAAAGACAATAACCAAAGGCCTACCTCAGGGAGCAGTCCTCAGCTGCCTCCTATTTGCCCTATATCTCTGGGACATGAACCTACCCCACACGAATCTACAATATGCTGATGATCTGGTGCTATGGTCATCAGGCAACACCTTTCAGATAGCACAGTCAAATCTGCAAAAGTCACTTTTCCAGTTCGAAAAATTCTCTCAACATTCAGATTTACCCATTGCACCCAACAAGTCAAAAATAATCCAATTTCACCGGAAGCGAAACCATGTTAATGCAAAACTAACTCTAAATAAAACAACTATTCCAGAAGATAATCATATTAATTACCTAGGTCTCATGCTTCACCAAAAAATTAATTTCCACCTCCACATTTCAAACACAATAAAAAAATGCTATAGAAAAGCAAATATACTAAAAAGACTTCTTTCCACACCCTGGGGTTGTAAGGAGAAAACCTTACTCCAGTTTTATAAATCACATATAAGACCCCATATTGACTATGGGCTCATTGTATTTGGTGCATGTGCAAAAACCCAGATGCAAAAAATTGAAACAACACAAAATGATATAATACGCCTTATATTTGGTCTTGGGAAACTCACAAGCTCCAAGTTTCTGCTTATGGAGAGTGGATTAGCAACAATAAGGGAGAGACATAGCTTTCTCTTGACAAAATATCTTACAAAATTCGAATCAAATAGTTCTCACACATTACATAATTGGTTAAGAAATCCAGCCATGTATAGAGGTATTGCAAATGAGTATGCCAATATTCAAAAGAAGTTCCCTGTACCAGCAAAATCTATTGCACCTACTTTCCCCCAATCCCCTCCATGGAATTGGTCATCTCCCATAATAAATAATGAATTTTCAAAATGGAATAAAGATTTAACCCCCATTGCTTTTGTCCAGAAAAAATTTGCATAACTTAATACAATCACCTATAAAAATCACTTCCAAATATTTGTTGATGGGTCAATAATGAATGAGAAGGTTGCAAGTGGTGTTTTCCTTCCTCATCTGAAAATTGCAATGGGTGAGAGATGATTTAATAATTTATCTATAATGTCTGCTGAGTTAAATGCCATAATCATGGGATTAGAACACCTTAAGGAAAACCAACCTTTGATTGCAAATTCGAATAATATTATCATCTATTCCGACTCTCTATCAAGCCTTGAGTTGCTGGCTTCAGCTCCCCAATATAAGTTGGACATTGACACTTATCATTGTCTCAGTATAAAAACTGAGTGGCATAAAGTGGCATAAAAACTTATTTTCAGTATATTCCTAGCCACTCTGGCATAAGTGGTAATCATCAGGTTGATGAAATAGCTAAAAATGCTATAAATATTGACCAGCCAAGTGGGAGACCAATCCTAATTAGAGATATTTTCCGATGGAGGCCATCAGATATTAATTTTAATAAGATTAATCCTATACTCTCCCCCTTTCCCAATAAGTATCTTTCTAAAATCTATCATAGAATTCGTTCTGGAACAAATGGACTAAATTTCCTTGCATTCTCATATAAGCTTTCTGGTTCAATTCCCCTGTCCCCTCTTTGCAGGCATTGTAATATGAATAATGAAACAATTGACCATTGCCTATTTGAATGTAATATGCTGACGTCTGCACAACATACCTTGCTTTGTAAACTGTTAAAATACTTCAAACACCACAAAATCTTACTATCAGCCAAGAGCTTAGCCAACTATACCTGCACCCAGAGCACAAAAATCGATATCTATCATCTTATATTTGAACTCCTTGAGTCAAAAGATCTACTGAAAGATATCTGAGAATATCTAATAAATTAGAGACAACCAAGACAGTAGCTCTGTAGCCCACAGAGTGAAGCAAAAAGAAGAGGGCTAAATAGTACCAACTGAATAGCCCGCCTGCTGTGAATTAGAAGAAGATATGCCCCCAGGGCATAACTTCCAACCCTTGCCCTGAGGGCTGGGGGGTTGTCATCCTAAAAGACCTAATCTCCAGAATTTTTAACTACGTTGGAGAAAATTTCTATCTCAAAATTTTGATTGGGTGCGTTTAGGGAACTGGTGGGCGTGAGAGGTGGGTTAGTTGCCCTCTAGTCACTTCCAACTATTGAAAAGAGCACTGGCCCTTCCAATTTCCAATCGAATGAGCTCTTTCTGAAGTTTCTACAACAACGCTTTTTGTAAATAAAACCTTTTATGCCCCCAGGGCATAATTTAAAACCCTTGACTTGACAGGCATGAGGGAGTTGTCATCCTCAAAGACATAATTTCTGTTTCTTTCAACTGTGTTGAACAAAATGGCTATCTAAAAATTTTGATTGGAAGTGTTTTGGGAAATGGTGCGCGTGAGAGGGGGGTTACTTGCCATCCAATCACTTGACTATTAAATAGGGCACTGGCCATTTCAATTTCCAATTGAATGATTACTTTTTGAAGTTTTTATGACAACTCATTGGATTTGAAATCGGAAGTTTAAGTGCCATTTTTAAGATTCAAACTTTTTAGAGGGCAACTGTACCCCCCCCCCCCCATGTGATATTTTTCCCAAATGCATCCAATAGAAATTTCGAGATAGCCATGTGTTCAAAAATAGTCATGAACTTAATTAGAATAAATAGCCGAGTCAAACTCAAAACCAGCAATAATTAACATTAGTAGGGCTGATAAACCCCATGCCTTCTCAAGACCAGAACATATTTGTGCTTTACTGAAAACAAAATATGTTTAAATGTTTTCACTTTTTTTACTTAAATAACTACAAAAAAATTAAGATTTTAAGGAATAAATATCAGTGTAGGTGTATTAAACTGTCATTTCTATCCATTTTTGGCTTAACGGAGCTCTTTACTTTTCTTTGAAAAACGTATTTTGTGGAAAAAGTTTTTTTTAAATTAATACTAATCTAAGGCAGTGTCATTCTGCCAGCCTGCCCTCCCCTCCTCCCTTAAGGGCACCCATGATTTCATGCAAAGATGTTTTTGAAATCCCTCTTAACCCCTAACTCAAATTTTTTCTAAAATTCTACTTTGGAAGCTTTTTAAATATTTCTAAAGCACTAATAGATAGAGCGCTACAAACATCAAAATCTACTTTAAAGGACAAATTATTTTATGGGAAGATGCTTTTGAAATCCCCCTTCACCCCATACTCAAAATTTTCTAAAATTCTACTTTAGAAGCTTTTTAAATATTTCTAAAGCACTAATAGATAGAGTACTAAAAGCATCAGAATCGACTTAAGAGGACAAATTATGTAATGGGAAGATGTTTTTGATATCCCCCTTCACAACAAGCTCAAAATTTTCTAACAATCTACTTTAGAACCTTTTAAAATATTTCTAATTCACTAATAGATAGAGCTCTAAAAACATCAGAATTGACTTCAGAAAACAAATTATGTTATGGGAAGATGTTTGTGGAATCCCCCTTCTCCCCATATTCAAAATTTTCTAAAATTCTACTTTAGAAGCTTTTTAAATATTTCTAAAGCACTAATAGATAGAGCGCTAAAAACATCAGAATAGACTTAAGAGGACAAATTAAGTCATGGGAAGATGTTTTTGAAATCCCCCTTCACTCCAAACTCAAAAATCTCTAAAATTGTCCTTTAAATACTTTTTATTTTGGTGCAACCTAGTAAAGAGTGAACCACAGCGCATAGTAACCAAAAGTAAAAGAAAAAAAAATGCGTTTTGAAATAAATTGCCTACTGATAAAAATCGCCATCTGACACTGATTCAGGAATGGTAACTATAATTCAGTTTATCTTAAAAGAAATAGTTTATTGCAAAAGCAAATTTATGGGGATTTTGAAAAAGAAACTGAAACTCCTCAAAAATGGTGCACCATTGGAATCAGCATTCAGCATGGCCAAAAACCCTGCATTGGCTAATTAGAGTCCCCCACCTTGAACAGTAAGCAAAATCCCTTTTCCCTACTGTTCCCTACTGTGAAAAATATTTTGCTTCATTTACAAAATTTTTTTCAAAAGAACATTTTCAAAGAACAGTAAAAAAACAAAACAAACAAGAAAAACATCAGTGCCACCCATTCAAAGGACGATTTTCCTTGTTTTCCAGGGGGGGGGGGGGGGGAGCTATAGTTTTTCTGTATGGGATAATGGTCCAAAATCTTCCTGTGTTGTAGTTTGTGCTTTTATTTTGATCCTGCAGGTTTCATATTTGCATGTTGATTACAACCTATATCCTACAATTTTACTTTAAATTTTTGTTTCATCTTAAGATTAAAAACTGCACTACTATTTAAAGTAAAAAATTTTATTTTTGACTGCTAATGCAGTTGAACCTACGCTTTCAACTGTATCATAGGCAGCGCGCTAGCGCTGCCTAAGTAAAGAACGATATGGGCACAATGTGTTTTTTTTTTCCTCCATACCCGGGCACTTCCTATCAAAGGAGTTGTCGTAGAAACTTCGGAAAGGGCTAATTCTATTGAAAATAGGAATGGCTAGTGCCATTTTTAATAGTCAAAAGTGATTGGAGGGCAACTAGTCCCCCCCACGCCCATCATTCCCCCAAACACATCCAATCAAAATTTTGAGATAGCCATTTTGTTCAGCGTAGTTGATTTCTAGATAGATAATATGTTTTTGAGGAGGACACTTCTCCAAAACCCTCGGTTTTAAGTTATGCCCTGGGGGCATATAAGGTTTTTTATAGAAGGTGTTGTCGTAGAAACTTCAAAAAAGGCTCATTTGATTGGAAATTGAGAGTTCTAGTGCCCATTTTAATAGTTGAAAGTGATTGGAGGGCAACTAGCCTCCCCCCCCACATGCCCATCATTCCCCCAAACACATCCAATCAAATTTTGAGATACGCATTTTGTTCAGCATAGTTGATTTCCGAATAGAAAATGTTTTTGAGGAGGACACCCCCACAACCCTCAGGGCAAGGGTTTTAAGTTATGCCCTGGGGGTATATAAGGTTTTTTATAGAAGGCGTTGTTGTAGAAACTTCAAAAAAGTCTCATTCAATTCGAAATTCAAAGGGCTAGTGCCCTTTTTCATAGTCAATAGTTATTGGAGGGCAACTAACCCCCTTCTCACGCCCACCTTTTCCAATCAAATTTTTAAGACAGTCCTTTTGTTCAGAATAGCTAAATGGTCTAGTAACTACATCTTTAAGGTTATTGGGTAGGTCAACCCCCCACAGCTATGTAATTGGTCCATTATGCTTAAAAACTAAATGTTGCTTTAAAATCAGAGGCAACGCTATAGCGTTGCCTCTAGTAAAGGCCATATGGCTCCAAGGTTTTAGTATTCTTTTTTTTTTTTTCCCCAGTGGAAATGAATATGGAAGGGGTCGTCGTAAAAGCTTCAAAGGGGGCTCATTTGATTGGAATTCGAGAGTTCTAGTGCCCTTTTTAATATTCGAAAATTATTGGAGGGCAATTAGCCCCCCCCCCCCCCCCACGCCCATCATCCCCCCAAACACATCCAATCAAAATTTTGGGACAGCCATTTTGTTCAGCGTAGTTGATTTCCAGATAGAAAATATTACTATTATTTTTGAGGAGGATACTCACCCACAACCCTCAGGGCAAGGGTTTTAAGTTCTGTCCTGGGGGCATATAAGGTTTTTATAGAAGGTGTTGTCGTAGAAACTCCAAAACAAGATCATTCGATTGGAAATTAAAGATCTAGTGTCCTTTTTAATAGTCGAAAGTGATTGGAGTGTAACTAGCCCCCATTCCCCCCCCCGCACGCCCATCATTTCCCCAAACGCATCCAATCAAAATTTTCAGAGAGCCATTTTGTTCAGCATAGTTGATTTCCAGATAGTAAATATATTTTTGAGGACTCCCCCCCCCAAGCCTCAGGGCAAGGGTTTTAAGTTGTACCCTGGGGGAATATAAGGTTTTTTAAAAAAGGCGTTGTCGTAGAAACTTCAAAAAAGCTCATTCGATTGGAAATTCAAAGGGCTAGTTCCTATTTTAATTGTAGAAAAGGGTTGGTAGGCTACTGCCCCCCCACGCCCATCATTCCCCCAAACACATCCAATCAAACTTTTGAGATAGCTATTTTGTTCAGCGTCGTTGATTTTCCAATAGAAAATTTGTTTTTAAGGAGGACAATCCCCCACAACCCCCAGGGCAAGGGTTGTAAGTTCGGCCCCGGGGGTATATCATATTTTTATTGAAGTCTTTGTAGTAAAAGTTTTAAAAATGGCTCATTTTATTGGGAATTCAAAGTGATAGTTCCCTGTTTAATATTTGAAATTTATTTGAGGGCAAATAACCGCCCTCTCACGCCCACCTTTTCCAATACAATTTTTAAGACAGTCCTTTTGTTCAGAATAGCTAAATGGTCTAGTAACTACATCTTTAAGGTTATTGGATAGGTCAACCCCCCACAGATATGCAGTTTGTCCATTATGCTTAAAAACTAAATGTTGCTTTAAAATCAGAGGCAACGCTGTAGCGTTGCCTATAGTAAAGGCCATACGGATCCAATGTTTTATTATTATTTTTTTATTTTTTTTCCCCAGAGGCACTTCATATGGAACGGGTCGTCGTAGAAACTTCCAAGAGGGCTCATTTGATTGGAAATCGAGAATTCTAGTGCCCTTTTTAAAAGTCGAAAATGATTGGCGGGCAAATAGCCCCCCCCCCCCACGCCCATCATCCCCCCAAACACATCCAGTCAAAATTTTGGGACAGCCATTTTGTTCAGCGTAGTTGATTTCCAGATAGAAAATATTACTATTATTTTTGAGGAGGATACTCCCCCACAACCCTCAGGACAAGGGTTTTAAGTTATGTCCTGGGGGTATATAAGTTTTTTATAGAAGGTGTTGTCGTAGAAACTCCAAAACAGGATCAGTGGATTGGAAATCAAATAGCTAGCGCAACTTTTAATATTCGAAAGTTATTGGAGTTTAACTAGCCCCCATCCCCCCCCCCACGCCCATACAATCTTCCCAAACTAAAAAAAAAAATTTTCAGAGAGCCATTTTGGTCAACAGAGTGGATTTCCAGATAGAAAATAAATTTTTGAAGAGGATACTCCCCCACAAGCCTCAGGGCAAGGTTTTTTAAAAAATGCGTTGTCGTAGAAACTTAAAAAAAGCTTATTCGATTGAAAATTCAAAGGGCTAGTGCCCTTTATAATAGTCGAAAGTAATTGTAGGGCAGCTGCCCCCCCACGCCCATCATTGCCACAAACACATCCAATCAAAATTTTGAGATAACTATTTTGATCAGCGTAGTTTATTTCCAGATAGAAAATATGTTTTTCAGGAGGACAATCCCCCACAACCCTCAGGGCAAGGATTATAAGTTCTGCCCCGGGGGTGTATAATGTTTTTATTGAAATCTTTGTCGTAGAAACTTTAAAAAGGGCTCATTCGATTGAGAATTCAAAGGGGTGGTGCCATTTTTAATAGTTGAAAGTGATTTGAAGGCAATTAACTCCCATCTCACGCCCACCATTTCCCCAAACACATCCAATTAAAATTTTTAATTGCCATTTTATTCAACGTAGTTGAAAGTTTTGGAAATTAGGTCTTTAGGGATGACAACCCCTCCCCCCACAGCCCTCAGGGCAAGGCTTGTAAGTTACGCCCTGGGGGCATACAAAGTTTTTATTGAAAGTGTTGTCGTAGAAACTGAACAGGGCTCATTCAATTGGAAATTGAAAGGGCTAATGCCTTTTCTAATAGTTGAAAGTGATTGGATAGCGACTAACCCCCCTCTCACGCCCACCATTTTCCAAAACACAGACTTAAAATCTTGAGATATCTATTTTGTTCAACATAGTTGAAAATTCTGGAAATTAGGTCTTTTAGGATGATAGCCCCCTCAGAGCCCTCAGTGTAAGGGTTGTAAGTTATGCCCTGGGGCATATAAAGTTTTTATTGAAAGCGTTGTCGTAGAAACGTCAAAAGGACTCATTCAATTGGAAATTGAAAAGGCTAGTGCCCTTTTAAATAGTTGAAAGTGATTGGATATTGACTAACGCCCCTCTCATGCCCACCATTTTCCAAAACATATCCAATCACAATTTTGAGATATCCATTTTGTTCAACGTAGTTGAACGTTCTGGAAATTAGGTCTTTTAGGATGATAACGCCATCAGAACCCTCAGGGCAAGGGTTGTAAGTTATGACCTATGGGCACACAAGGTTTTTTATGGAAGGCGTTGTCGTAGAAACTTTAAAAAAGGCCCATTCGATTCGAAATTCAAAAGGCCCTCTTTAATAGTCGAAAGTGATTTGAGGGCAATTAACCTGCCTCTCACACCCACTTTTCCCCAAACACATATAATCAAAACTATGAGATAGCCATTTTATTCAACATAGTTTTAAGATCTGGAATTTAAGTCTTTGAGGATGACACCCCCCCCCCACTGCCCTCAGGGCAAGGGTTGCAAATTATGCCCAGGGGACATATAAGGTTTTTATATAACGCGTTGTTGTAGAAACTTTAAAAAAAGGCTCATTCGATTGGAAATTCAAAGGGATAGTGCCCTTTTAAATAGTCGAAAGTGACTGGAGGGCAACTAACCAGCCTCTCAAGCCCACCTTTTCCTCAAACACATATAATCAAAACTTTGAGATAGCCATTTTATTCAACGTAGTTTTAAGTTCTGGAAAATAGGTCTTTGAGGATGACACCCCCCACCCACTGCCCTCAGGGCAAGGGTTGTAAATTATGCCCAGGGGGCATATAAGGTTTTTATATAACGCGTTGTCGTAGAAACTTTAAAAAGGGCTCATTCGATTGAAAATTGAAATGGCTAGTGTCCTTTTTAATAGTCGAAAGTGATAGGAAGGCAACTAAAACCCCTTCCACGCCCACCATTTACCCAAACACATCCAATAAAGATTTTGAGATAGCCATTTTGTTAAACGTAGTTGAAAGATTTGGAAATTATGTCTTTGAGGATGACAACCCCCCCCTCCCACTCAGTTCTCAAGGGCAAAGGTTGTAATTTATGCCCTGGTGGCATATAAGGCTATCATAGAAAGTGTTTTTGTAGACACTTCAAGAGGGCTCATCTGATTGGAAATTGAGAGTGCCTGCGCCCTTGTTAATAGTCGAAGGTGATCGGAGGGCAATTATTCCCCCCCACGCCCATCAATCCCCCAAACACTTCCGATGAACATTTTGATATAGCCATTTTGTTTACTGTTGTTGAAAGGTCTGGGAATTATGTCTGAGGATGACATCCCCCCGCAGCCCTCAGGACAAGGGTTGTAAGTTACCATTTCCCCAAACACTTCCAATCAAAATTTGAAATAGCCATTTTGTTCAATGTATTTGAAAGCTCTGGAAATTTTGTCTCAGGATAACAAATTCCCCCAGCCATCAGGGCAATGGTTGTAAGTTATGTTCTGAGGGTATATAAGGTCTTTATAGAAAGCTTGGTTACATAAACTTTGGAGGAGGCTCATTGGATTGGTAATCAGAAGTTCTAGTGCTTTTTTTAAGAGTCAAAGCGATCGAAGGGCAGATACCCCCCCCCCACACCCACACACACACACGTCGTATTCTCCCGAAATGTATCTAAAAGAAATTTTGACATAGCCATTTTATTCAAAATAATCTAATTGTTCATCGTAGTTGAAGGTTTCAGAAATTATGTTTGTGAGAAGGACAACCCCCCCCCTACATCTCAGAATAATGGGTTGTAAGTTATGCCCTGGGGACATATAAGGTTCTTATAGAAAGGGTGGTCATATATGCTTTGAACGGGACTCATTGGATTGGTAATTAGAAGTTCTAATGCCGTTTTTAAGAGTCAGTGATCAGAGCCCATCTAATCAAAACTTTGAGATAGCCATTTTATTCAACATAGTTTTAAGTTCTGGAAATTAAGTCTTTGAGGATGACACCCCCACCCACTGCCCTCAGGGCAAGGGTTGTAAATTATGCCCAGGGAGCATATAAGGTTTTTATATAACGCGTTGTCGTAGAAACTTTAAAAAGGGCTCATTCGATTGGAAATTGAAATGGCTAGTGCCCTTAATTAAAAAGGGGCATAAAATAAGGAATCTAATAGTACTACCTTTATTTTATGTTGATTTGTATAGAAATTAGAATTAATTGAGACTATTGGGTTTGGGAGGGGGGGGGGGTGAGAATTGCCATAAAAACAACCTTTACCATTAAAACACCTTAAAATTAACAATATAAAAGTGCCTCTCCTTTTGATTTTGCATTTGTTTTTCTGGGAAGTAACTAGTCTACACTTTTTTCCAAGCAAGTTAGAGCTTCCCACCTTGAACAAGAAGAAAAGACAAGCTCTTCAGAAAGCACTGAAGTACCATAGTTTGTTTTTGTTACCAGTAGTGTGGTTCTAGAACACCATAGAGAGCTATCTGTGAGTTTTTTGAAAAAATCTTCTTCTATCTACTTGCTTTTAATAAATTTCAATGAATTATGTAATCAGAAAGTGCCACGTAGTACCCAAAAACCAAACCTTGGTCCCATTTTTTTTTGGGGGGGGGGAGAAATCTAAAAAGGGTAATCTCATAATCCAGATGTTCAAGCCCTTTAACCTAACCCTTTAATAAAGCAAAACCTTTAACCTAATCCAATAAAAGTTTCGGTTGCAGAATACAAGGAAAGCTGCTTTGTTTTAGTAGATAATTTTCTCTACTTTTCTCATGTTTGCTTATAAAGTGGACCTCAGCAAAAAAAGGGGAAAAACATGCCATTTTTTTTGTTACAGAGTTGGTTTAACTTTATTTATCTTCAGTCATCACAAGTAGCTATTTCATGAAACTAAATAAAGGTGCATGGATGTTCAGTATTCTTTATTGACAATATAGAGAAGACTAGAACATAATTTGCATCCAAAAATTAAGACTTTTGGGAAATTAACATCTAAGTATGTAAATTTGAAAATGACAATCCACATTCTTTTTTCAGTAATCTTGGTTATGATTGTGTTTTTTTTCTCAATATAATGAGAAATAGGAAGATTCTGCTCAAAAAAAGGATTGTTTTCAGAAAAGTGCAAATTATGTTATCGTCTAGAGGGCAGGGGGCAGCAGCCCTACTCATCTTATTTTCTATTGGTTTTGGGTTTGATAGGGTTGTTCATTGTAATTTTTGGGTTTAATTGATTTATTGATGGTGACATGTTAGTTTTATGGTTGAAAAATTATTTATTTTTTAACTGCTCATCTTGGTTTTATTATAGCTGTTTGATTTTCATTGAAAAACTTAATTTGTGGAAAAATCGTATTCTACTAATCACTTTCTTTGAATATTTATTTGAGCCCTTAAATTAACACCTTGTTTCTTTCTGGACTAGAAAATGAATACCCAAAATTCTTAAAAAAAACAACTTTAAAACAGTCAATAATACTTACATATCTCATTTCTAAAAAATATTGCTTCATTTACGAAATTTTTTTCAAAAGAAAATTTTCAAAGAAAAGTAAAAAAACAAAACAAACAAGAAACACATCAGTGCCACCCATACAAAGGGTGATTTGCCTTGTTTTTCCAGGGGGGGGGGCTACAGTTTTTCTGTATGGGACAATGGCCCAACATCTTCCTGTGTTGTTTTATTTTGATCCCGCAAGTTTCACATTCTCATGTTGAGTACAACCTATATCCTACAATTTTACTTGAAATTTTTGTTTCATCTTAAGATTAAAAACTGCACTACTCTTTAAAGTAAAATATATTAATTTTCATTTTTGTAAATTTTCATATACAAAATGAATCCCATTTTTTTTTTGAATGCTAACGCAGTTGAACCTACGCTTTTAACTGTATTAAGATATGAGTGGCTTTGCAGTGCTTGATAGAAGTGATTATAGCTAGTGTATTCTTGGGAAATTTGTGCTTCAATTCTCTGTATAAACATGAAAGCAATATCCTCGTTTCATTTCAAATTATGTATTTAATCTTTTCAGAAACTGTTCTTTTCCGTTCAACTGTTCTCCTCAAATTTGAAATATAGCTACGCTCGTCCCCTTCTTTTAAGGATTCTGATATCAAAAGGGGTAAGTAATCCAATAAAAGTTTCGATTGCAGAATAAAAGGAAAGCTGCTTTGTTTTAGTAGATAATTATCTCTACTTTTCTCATGTTTGCTTATAAAGTGGACCTCAGCAAAAAAAGGGGAAAAAAATGCCATTTTTCTTTATTGCAATTGAGGTCAAGCCTTTTTATGGAAAAAGTTGTCACTTTGAAGGGGTAATCTAGCCCTTGGCAGTCGATAATTTAAAAAAAGGAGTTCTGCTTCTATTGGATTCAAAACTTTTGCATAAGACCTCTTATATTTATGTATATTCTGAACGTGGTCTTTCAGAATGTGTATTAGTTTCTAAATTTGGTTGAAACTAGTTAAACTGAAACTATTACGAGTAATATAAATTCTATTTATCAAAGACTATTTATAGATATCAAGAATTTTAGTATGGTGTTTGCATGTCTTTTTATACATCTATTTGTAAACGATTGAACAGCTCGGGGTTGGTCCCATAGCGTCAGATTCCTCACAGAATTTACAAAAACGTAAAGCAAAATGCAAAAACTATTAAAAAGATTGTCCATTAAAAACTGTGCTTATAAAGTGGACCTCAGCAAAAAAAGGGGGGAAAACATGCAACTTGATATAAATTTTGATTTAATCATAAAAGCTGATGGGAATAAAAGTGATTGTTCTATAACTCAGAACATATAGAAGTTTAGGTTGTAATAACAATTCTAGCTTTGGAGAGACAGGACTAGATTGTAAATGACAGCGACATTTAGTTTGTGATTTTCATCTACGACTATGAAAGCTGTCTCTAAATAAATGATTTCTGATTGTTTTTCTAACAATCTTTGGATATAACAATTTTGCCTCATCCCTGCTTATGCAGAGATAGTTATGGGACAACCATAATTTTTATATGAGGGCTCAGTATCTGCATCTTTTCTTTATCATATTATGGTGTTTTTTGAAATTGTGAGTTTATATTGTTTCTAACTGACTTAGCAATAAAAGATAAACAAACGCAACAACAAAACTATTTAGTAGCTACAAATAGTAGATATATTAGCTGGTTAAATTGTGTTAAGGGATGCTTCACTGGAGTTTAATATAAATTTTTTTATTTAAACCTCAAATTATCTTTATATAAAAGCAAGTTTTTCCACTTCTTTTTTTAGATTTTTTTTTATGAAAGTTTGCATTGATGTCTATGTTTTTTACCCCATCTATATGAACTGTGAATTTACATTGTCTGAAAAAGGTTTGCGTAACCATCACATTTTCTAAGCAACTTTTACTTCTATTGCTGCGAGCACCCAATGCTATTATCAGGGCCGGATCGACTAGGTACGAGGCCCGATTGGATTTTTTTTTTTGCGGGGCCCTATCTATATATTAAATTTGTAAGAAAAATTCAAATCCAGCATATAAATACATAAATACACACACGTATATATATATATATATATATATATATATATATATATATATATATATATATATATATATATATATATATATATATATATATATATATATATATATATATATATATATATATATATATATATATATATATATATATATATATATATATATATATATATATACCTTTAGCATAGCTGTTTTTCTCTCAATTTTTCTTCATAGAAATCTATTTGGCCATATGAATATGGATCAAAATCACCTTCAGTGGTCAGTGATGGGTGCAGTGGCGCACTCATAAAATAATTAGGTGGGGCGCTGACCGGCGGTCCCTGGGCCAACCAACGGAAACATTTCGGCAAGATTAAAGAAGAAACTTTACATCAAAAACCTGGAATGAAACTTATCAATGAACTCTCTCTGGAAATAATCCAGTGATTGATTTAGAAACTAGTCATTTTTTGAATGACCTGGCACGCCTTTATTTTTTTTGCGTATAAATATGTTATTTTCCGTTTTCTCAACTTAGGGCTCCTACTAAAGGCTTCTACATGGAATGTGATCAAACTATACGGAAGTTATCGCCGGTTTTTTCCCTGCCCATATAATTTGATTCATCATAATTTGACAGTTAATTTGTTATTCCCCCGTTAAATGCTTCACTTCCCGCAGAAAATACCCCCCCCCCCCCCCCAGAAAATGCCCCTCCCCTTCCTTGCAAAATAACCCCGTGGAAAACACCCCCCTGTTGAAAATAAGGTTTTCCAAATTTGAAAATATTATTTGAGTTTAGTTTTTTTCTGTTTTGTCGAGAAATGCTAAGGAAAGTGAAAAAGAGGAATCTACACACCAAAAGTATTTTAAAAACTTATCCTAAAAACAAGTGTTCTAAAATCCATATTTGTTGAAAATACCTCCATATGAACTTCTTTACTTTTTGGAAGTAGCGGGTGCCAAATTAAAAAATAAAAAGAATAAGAAAAAATGTAGGCGAAAAATCATAAAAATTAAGCTAAGAACATAAGCTAAAAATTATGTTACTAATTTTTGGGTTAATGCAGCTCTACTATCTTTGACAAACTTATTTTTTGAAAAGAGTTTTTAAAATTAATTTCTATTCGTTTTATTGACATAGTCTTTTTCATGAAAATAAAAATTATATCTGTGTTTTTTTTTCTATTAGACTCCATAGTTTTTACTTTGAAGATTATTCGACTTTATTTTTCTCATTTTTGGTTTTATAGAGCTTTTCATTTTTCTTAAAAAAAACTTGTTTTATGGATAAAGATTGTTTAAATAAATTAAAAAAAAACTTTATGGGAATGTCGTTAAGAATTTTTTCTTTTAAGAGGTATGACATTGAAAGATTCCAGGGCCCCTGGCCTTCACATGCCATATTAGCTCCTTAACAGAGGGTATCACGAGGGTGCTACCTTCGCTCATTTTGGCCTGGCTACTCATGAGTCATTAAACTAATCCAAAGTCGATAATGGTAGGCAGTGCAATAGTGCTGCTAAAGTAAAGAGCGATGTGGGCACAATATATTATTCTTTTTTTTAGGGCACTTCGTTGAAGGAGTGGTCGTAGAAACTTCGAAAGAGGCTCATTCGATTGTAAATTGAAGAGGCTGAAAGTACCCTTTTTAATAGTCAAAAATGATTGGTGGGAAATCAACCACACCCCCACGCCCATCATTTCCCAAACATATCCAATAAAAATTTTTAGATAGCTATTTTAATCAATGTAGGTGATAGGTCCAGAAATTATGTGTTTAAGGATCAAAACTCCCCCTCAAAACCCCCCAGGGGAAGGGTTTTAATTTATGCCATGGGGTATATAAGGTTTTTTTTTAAATTAAAACCCATTTTTCCTTGCTTAATTCTTCGTATAAGGTTTTTATAGAAAGGGTGGTCGTATAAATCTTGAAGGGTGCTCATTGGATTGGTAATCAGAAGTTCTAGTGCGCTCTTTAAGAGCCAAAGTGATCGGAGGCTCTAATATACCCCCCACCCCGACACACACACTCATCATTTCCTCAAAAACATCCAAACAAAATATTTAGACAGCCAATTTGTTCAGCATAGTTGAATAATCCAGCAATGGTCGCATAAACTTCAAATGTGGCTCATTCAATTGGATTTAATTGGATTCAGCATAAAACAATGACACAACCCTCGAGAGCCCATGGGCAAGGGTTGTAAGTTATGCCCCAGGAATATAAGGTGTTTATGGAAAGGATGGTCACACAAACTTTGGATGGGATGGGTATCATTCTATTGGAAGTTGGAAGATCTAGTGCTTTTTTTAAAGATTTATTAGAATATTTGTTTTCACACTAAAGTAACCCTTTTATGAAATTAAAGGGAAAAATGAAATTCCGAACTAAAAATAAGGACTTACATTAAAACTTTAAATAAAACTTTTCTTCAAAATTTGAGGGGCTTCCCACTCCTAAGCCCCTCTGTACGCTAAACTTTGACGTTTTTCCCAATTCTTTAAGGAAAACTTCACAAACATTAGGGCCGTTTAATTGGAAGAAAAGGCTTCGTCAAAGCGATACAGACTTTTGTTTAAAGAGATTGGGATTTAGGAAGGGGCAGCCCCATTCATATATGGACTAATTTTTGTCTTTTTCAATGTTGTTCTGTAATTTAAGTTGACAAAACTTATTTTTTTTAAATTTTAATTTCTGATTGTTAATCAAGTCCTGCCGGAAAATCCGGCTCCCTCAAGGTGGTTTCAAGCACCATCGTCTCTCCCCAGTCTGCACCCACCGACACTTAGCGCAACTTTCTTAGCGCATTTTTATTTGAAAAAGACTTTAATTTTTGATTATTTTTAAAATCATTCTGTTAATCACCTCCTCCTTGGAAAAGTTTTTCAGTAAAAAGCCAGCAAAGGGGTATTTTCCAGCAAAGTTTTTTTTATGGGGGGGGGGGTACAAAAGAAACTTTAATAAAGCATCAAAAATGTGAAATTGATATTTAGTCCCTTATGATTTCTGGGAGTATTTTTGGTCTACTGTGTTATTATGAAAGGTGTTCCTGGGATATGCGTTATATGACAATTTTTCAACCTTATTTTACACAGTCAGTTTTTATTTAGTTCCACATTCTCTGAAATTTCCGCCTTAATACCCCTAGTGGTAGTAGTGATAGTAGTAATAATAGCTGTGGCAGATCAAGGAGCAGTGGTAGTAGCAGCAGCAATAGTAGTTGTAGTAGCAGTATTAGTGGTAGTAGAAGTAGTAGTTGTAGTAATAGTAGTAGAAGTAGTTGTAGTAGTAGTATTAGTGATATTATCATAGGCAGCGCGCTAGCGCTGCCTAAGTAAAGAACTATGTGGGCACAATGTGTTGTTGTTTTTTTGTTTTTTTCTCCATACCCGGGCACTTCGTATCGAAGGAGTCGTCGTAGAAACTTCGGAAAGGACTCATTCGATTGGAAATTGGAGTGGATAGTGCCCTTTTAATAGTCGAAAGTGATTGGAGGGCAACTAGCCCCCCCCCCACGCCCATCATTCCCCCAAACACATCCAATCAAAATTTTGAAATAGCCATTGTGTTCAGCGTAGTTGATTTTCAAATAGAAAATATGTTTTTGAGAAGGAAACTCCCCCACAACCCTCAGGGCAAGGGTTTTAAGTTATGCCCTGGGGGCATAAGGTTTTTAAAGAAGGCGTTGTCGTAGAAACTTCAAAACAGCCTCATTCGATTGGAAATTCAAAAGGCTAGTGCCCTTTTTAATGGTCGAAAGTGATGGGAGGGCAACTAGCCCCCCCCACGCCCATCATTGCCCCAAATATATCCAATCAAAATTTTGAGATAGCCATTTCGTTCAGCGTAATTGATTTCCAGATAGAAAATATGTTTTTGAGGAGGACACTCCCCCACAACCCTCAGGGCAAGGGTTTTAAGCTATGTCCTAGGGTTATATAAGGTTTTTATTGAAGGCGTTATCGTAGAAACTTCAAAAAAGGCTCATTTGATTGGAAATTCAAAGGGCTAATACCCTTTTTAATAGTCGAAAGTGATTAGAGGGCAACTAGACCCTCCCCCACGGCCATTATTCCCCCAAACACATCCAATCAAAATTTTGAGATAGCCATTTTGTTCAGCGTAGTTGTTTTTCAGATAGAAAATATGTTTTTGAGGAGGACACACCCTCACAATCCTCCGGGCAAGGGTTTTAAGTTATGGCCTGGGGCCATATAAGGTTTTTATAGAAGGCGTAGTCGTAGAAACTTCAAAACAGGCTCATTCGATTGGAAATTCAAAGGGCTAGTACCCTTTTCATCTGAAGTATAAAACTACAGTAGTTCTAATTTACCCTTTAGTAGTTTCTAATAGTACCCTTTTCATCGGAAGTATAAAACTACATTAGTTCTAATTTTATGCATACAAGTAACCACAAGAATCTACCTTACCCTTGAAATAAGACCATGATTTATTATGTGGAAGTTACATTTTTCTAGATACAAGAAAAATACCAATTTGTCAGCTTGTCCCCTATTTATCTTTCACAAAATAACCATTGTCATTCTATTTTTAATTTTCATAAGTTGTGTTTTCTATTGTTTGAATTTCTGTTAAATTTCTCTCCCTTTTTTTTAGCGCTGTTATGGTCCCATGGGCTTTGACAATAAAATCGTAATAATTCAAACTTGACATAAATTCTCTATGTTGTAATTGAACAAACTGAAAATCAAAAAAAAAACTGAAACAACTGAAAATTGAAAAATAAAAAACAAACTGAAATTAATAAATAAAAGTTCAAATAGGGATAAAATCCTTTTAATAGACAGTGATTTTCACAAACAGTGATAAAACTTGACAAAAAATACTAGATATTTTGGTCAGATATGCGGTGACCGTCATCAGTAGTAAACTAAAATTAAAGTTTAGTTTTACTACTGATGACGGTCACTGCATATGTGACCGAAATATCCAGTATTTTTTGTCAAATTTTATCACTGTTTTTGAAAATTACTGTCTACTAAAAGGATTTTGTCCCTATTTGAACTTTTATTTATTTATCGTCATGGAAAGGCAGTGTTGTCTCCGAAATTATCTAAACTGAAATTGTAATGACTAATCAAGTCAAACTTGAAACAAACAGAGTTTACCACAAACAGAAGAGGAGATATCGTCCCATAAGTCTTTAAACAGTACATCAATATAAAAGCTAGTACTTTTTGTAAATCAAAATTTTTTCAAAATCTTCTATTTTCTTCCAGGTATTTTGGAAATACCCTAATGACAGATTGGACAAACGTGACACTGCTCACAATTTATGTTTTGCTTCATTTCATAGAGGACACAATAGTCGAAACATTCCATCCTTATTAGCTTAGCCAGGATCCCAGATGCAAAACCCAAGGGTAGAACTTTCTGACGAAACCAAAGCGCTTTTTGAGGCCTTATCACCTAAGTTACTGAAGAAGAAGACCGAAAACGTATTAGAAGGAGATACAGCATCGATTGATGAAGATCATTCGAAGAAGATCGAAGAATATCGATTGAATAAAGTAAAAAATGCTGTTGAACAAGGGGCAGACATCAATGCACGTAGTGCAATTACTAGTGATAACAAAAATACTCCGTTACATATAGCTACTCTAAAAGGCTATAAAAGTGTTGTTGAATATCTTCTAGGTTATCCTAACCTACGAACTGATATCAAAAATGACAAACGTGAAACCGCATTGAATCTAATAGGAAAAAAATTAAAAAACAAAAAATTAAATAACAGAAATGCTTATGAAGACATTAAAAAATCCTGGAAGATCATAGTGCAGAAAAAAAGATCACCGTGCAGAAAGAACTGCTCATAGCTTAAGAGGTGAAATGGCGGACAAATATGAAGATATGGTATTCTGCATGGTAGAAAGAGCAGGACGAACAAAATTTAGTGAATTTAATATTGGTAGAGAAGTTAAAAGCAGGGACACAAATAATCAAAAATTTGATGATGTAGTTTTTAGCTATAAAGAAAGTGGCAAGAAATACATTATTCCAATTCAGGTTAAACACAAAGGAGAAAATAAAGAAATAAACAAACCGGATTTAGAATATAATAAGGGTGAATTTGGTGTTCAAAAATATTTCTTTTCTTACCTTGACCTCAAACAGGATATTAGAAAAATTACAGACTAAAAGAGTTTTAATACAGAGGATAATGAAGAAGCTAAGAAAAGAAAGTATTTCGAAGATGATGAGATTCAGTATGTGGTGTTGTTTACCAGTGCTAATTTTGACACTCAGCAGTTAGAGGAAGCAAACTATAAATTCAAAAAGGAAGCATCTTTAGGTATTATAGATATTTTTGATTTGTCATCAAGAGGACCTAAAAAACATAACTATAAAAACTATAGACAACTTAATGTGATAAGTGATAAACTAAAAAATAGTCTAATGCAAACGATTTGTGATTTTGAAAGTCAAAATAACGACCAGCAACGTTTAACAAAATCTGAACAAGAAGAAGAAATAAAAAACTTTTTAAATCGGTTAGTTTTTGTAATTAATCAACCTAAAGCAGATGATTTAGAGGAGAAACTTAGTGGTCTAAATCAGCAAGAAATATTGAAAGGTACTCCTTTCAATGAAATATTGGTTAATTCTTTTGAACAGTATCGACAAAATCTAGAAAAAGGCCTATTTAAAAAAGGGGGTCGTCCTTCTGGCTGGATTGATGGGGAAATTGCCTTAAGTTACTTCAAAGAATTGGAACACAACATTCACACGTCCATATTAGTAGCTAGCATGACTCTAATGTATAACAAACAAACCCTTGGCTATGGTTCATTTGAGAACTCAATTGTATTAACTGAACTAGATCAATTTCTAGATGATGATAATGGACGTGTATTGTATGTACAAACTTCACAAAACCTATTCAGTAGCATAAAACTCTTGCAGTACCTTAACACTAGGAACGACTATAGTTTAGAGAAAGGTAGTAGAATTTCCGTAGCCCTAGAAGAGGTTTTACGAAGTGAGCAACATAAAGAGGCTGTTGTGCACGCATTCAAGAGTTCAGCCACCAACTTATTGACGATAGAATGCGATGATAAGGCTTATAGTCAAGAAAGCCTATTACGTCTATATAATTCATTACTGTCCAGCATAACCGAAGTAAGTTCTAAGAAAAAGATCATTTTAGTTAATCGTAAAGAAAATACTAATACTTTAGCTGAATATTTTCAACGTAAATATGCCCTAAAGTGTTATTAATTGGATGATGAAATTAATCTACAAGATTTTAAACCATGTTAAGACCCTTTGGAGAAAAAGTTAATAGTTATTCAAGGCAAAGGAGAAAGAACAAGTTTAAATCAACTGTCACGTCCATTTCCTCGAGATATTACAGATTTAAATACATATGCTGATCTTGTCCAAGGTAAAGAGATAAATGTAGGTTCTCAACTGGCTGATTTACGTGAAATTAACGATTATTATTTAAATCGTAAATTCCATCAAGTAGAAATAAATACGTCTATAGAAAATGATAGATCAGTTCAGGATACGCTGGTTTAGGCCTATACAAAGGAAAGTTTTCATCTCATATGTGAAAAAAACCCTAGTGCTAATATCCACTGGCTAAAGCGTGAGCCTGGAAAATTAGTTTGGCAGAAGTCACAATGCTCTGTATCTTCATTACATAAATATGTCGAGTCTGAAAGAAGTTGTATTGAGTATTATTCTGAGTCAGAGTTTTTAGAACAGTGCGAAAAAAATCAAGTAGTAATCATTTCTGCTACAGCAGGGATGGGCAAGACGACGGTTCTGACGAGCCTATCTGAGAAAATAAAGGAAAGATATTCTTATAGATGGATACTAAGAATTGATTTAATCAAGCATATAGATCAGTTAAATATTCTGAATAACTTGACAAACAGAGGCCGATTAAATGAGGACCAAGCAATAGATTTTCTGCTCGACAAACTATTGAATCTTGAAGATGGTCTAGAGAAGAAATTATTAGAGAACATTCTTCGCTTCGGTTCTGATAATGGATTGCAGGTAGTAATTCTAATTGACGGTTTTGATGAAATTTCCCCAGATTATAAAGATATTGTTATTAATCTGCTTTGCGAGTTAAAAAAGACTAAGCTGGAAAGATTGCTGGTAACTACTAGGCACAACATGAAAACGCATTTGGAGAGTTCGTTTTGTGTTCTTGCTTTTGATCTAAAGCCATTTTGTAAAGATACAGATCAAGTAGATTTTTTAATTACATTTTGGAAACAAAAACTCAAGCAAGAAAACATTGCTCAGGTTGAGGATCGACATTTAGAAATGTATGGCAATGAAGTAATTGCACGATTTTCTGCATCAACTATTCGTAATCATTATAGTGAAGAAGCAGAATTTACTAGTATTCCATTGCACACTTGGAGTGAAGAAACAGAATTTACTAGTATTCCATTGCACACTTGGATGGTAGCAAACGTTTTTTATGAGAATAAAGAGAGAAAACAAACAGAGCCATGGCAAGGATGTAAAGAATTTTTAAATACTCCTAACATTGAGAATGAAAAACCAGTCCTGCCAAGTCAATTTAACATTGCAGGTTAATATGATCGTTTCATAGAAACAATATTCTATTATATAAATTTTAAAAAGAAACAAGACATAGATTTCACAAAACCAGTGAACAAAAGGTTACTTAAACAAGAGTACCAAAAGTTTAAAAAACAGAAACAAGAGCTAGCACTATACACATTGTTGAATAACGAAGATTTTAAAAAAATGTCTTCTACAAATCAGGCGGAGATTAATGGTTGGATCCAAGATATTAAAAGGGGTGGCGAAAACCAAGGTATTATTGATCAAATTATAGGAGATGAACCTCGTTTTACCCATGCTACTTTTGCTGCATATTTTGCCTCTTTTGCTTTTGCTGCAAAAATTATCGTTGATATTAGTGGGACACTTGAAATCACGGACGAAATATTACCTTACACCTCTTGCATTTTTATTAACAGCATAATTAAGCGATGAGAGAATACAAAAAGAGCAGAAATTCTTGCATTGTTAACAGGAAAGCCACTAATAAATTTTGCTTCTCAAAAAGGTTTTAAAGACGTTGTTATGGCTTTATTAACGTCAGGCCATGATGAGTGGCCGCATCCTGACGATGAAGGGAAAACACCATTACATTATGATGTTCAAAATCGTGACGAATCTATTATTTTGAATTTATTAGTCTATTATTATAACGTCTACGAAGATGAAGATAAAGAGGAAGATAGAGCGAAAAAAGTATTCCGTTTTGTAGACAAAAAAGATGTTCATGGTAAATCTGCTCTTGATTATGCTAACGAAAAAAATGAACTAGAAATTGTCTATGGATTGTATAATTTGTTTTCACATAATACTCCTTACATAAAAATTATCACTGACGGAAAATTTTTAATTCTAAGAGAAATTTGATAGTGTTAAGTAAAAGTTTGTTAGTATTAAGGTAAAATTTGTTACTTCGAGGAGAAATTTATTTAGTGTTAAGGAAAAATTGTTACTTCTAACAGAAAACTTGTTATCATAAACGAACAAAGTGTTATTTCTAATAAGAATTTGGTATCCTTGACAGGAAACTTCATACTTCTTACGGAAAACTTTTCATCACTGACGAAAAAATTGCTACTTCTAAGAGATATTTGATAGTTTTAAGTAGAAGTTTGTTGATATTGAGGAAAAAGCCGTTACTTCGAAGAGAAAATTTGTTATAGTGAAGGATAACTTGATACTTCTGACAAAAAACTTGTTATCATAAACGTAAAATTTATTACTTTTAAACGTAAAAAATTGGTCTCTTTGGTAGAAAACTTGCTACTTTTTATAGAAAACTTATTATCACTGATGAAAAATTATTACTTCTAAGAGAAATTTGATAGTGTTAAGTAAAAGTTTGTTAGTATTAAGGTAAAAGTTGCTACTTCGAGAAGAACATTTTTTAGTGTTAGGGAAAACTTGCTACTTCTGACAGAAAGCTTGTTATCGCAACCGAAAAAAATGTTACTTCTAAGAAAAATTTGGTATCTTTGGCAGAAAACTTGTTATCACTGAAGAAAAATTATTACTTCTAAGAGAAATTTGATAGCGTTAAGAAAAAGTTTATTAATAGTAAGCTAAAAGTTACTACTTCGAGAACATTTTTTAGTGTTAAAGAAAAATTACTACTTCTAACAGGAAACTTGTTATCATAAACGAAGAAATTGTTATTTCTAAGAAAAATTTGGTCTCTTTGACAGAAAACTTCTTATCACTGTCGAAAAATTGTTACTTCGGTGATAAAATTTTTTAGTGTAACTTCTAAGAAAAATATGGTATCTTTAACAGAAAACTTACTATCAGAGTCGAAAAAGTTGTTTCTTCTTAGAATAACTTCGTATGTTTGACAGAAAACTTACTAATTCTTACATAAAACTTTCTATCACTGACAAAAAATTGTTATTTCTAAGAGAAATTTGATAGCATTAGGCAAAAGTTTGTTCGTATTAAGGTAAAAGTTTCTTCTTCAAGGATAATATTTCTTAGCGATAAGGAAGACTTGCTACTTCTAACAGAAAACGTGTTATCATAAATGAAAAAATTGTTACTTATAAGAAAAATTTGGTCTCTTTGACAGAAAACTTGCTACTTCTAACAGTAAACTTGTTATCACTGTCGAAAAATTGTTACTTCGATGAGAAAACTTGTTAGTGTTACTTCAAGAAAAATATGATATCTTTGACAGAAAACTTATTATCATAGACGAAAAAGTTGTTAACTTGCTACTTCTGACAGAAAACTTGTTATCATAAACGAAAAAATTGCTACTTCTAAGATAAATTTGATAGTATTAAGTAAAAGTTTGTTAGTATTGAGGAAAAAGTTTTTACTTCGAAGAGAAAATTTGTTAGTGTGAAAGGAAAACTTGCTAATTCTGACAGAAAACTTGCTACTTCTGACAGAAAACTTGATTTCCCAAACGAAAAAATTGTTACTTCTAAGAAAAATTTGGTATATTTGACAGAAAACTTGTTAGATCTAGCAGAAAACTTGTTATCACTGACGAAAAAATTGTTACTTTTAAGAAAAATTTGATAGCTGTAACTAAAACTCTGTTAGTGTTAAGGAAGAAATTGTTACTTTGATGAGAAAATTTGTGAGTGTTAAGGAAAACTTGCTAATTTTGACTGAAAACTTTTTATCATGAACGGAAAAAAATTATACTTCTAAGAAAAATTTGAAATTTTTAAGTAGAAGTTTGTCAGTATTAAGGGGAAATGTTGATACTTTGAAGAGAAAATTGGTTAGTGTTAAGGAAATCTTGCTACTTCTGACTGAAAACATGTTATCATAATGAAAACATTTGTTATCTTTGATGGAAAACTTGGTCCTATTAGAAGAAATTTGTTACTGCTAAGAAAAAAACTGTTACTAACAAATTATGCAAATATTAAATGTGAATTTCTTATGTTTTAATTATGTTTCATTTCATTCGAAGACATGTAGAAAAAAAAGTTGAAAAACATATCATGTTAAAAAATAAAAATAATAAAAAGTTGAAAAAAATACCACGTAAAAAAATTGAGGGGGCCCATAAAGTTGGAGGGGGGGCCCTCCTGTGTCTCAAGCGCACAAAAAAAGTATTAAGAATTTTTTTCAGTGACCGATTTTCAAAGTATTAAGTATTCTTACAAGGTTAATGTAGTGATTCATTTAAGTGTTTTATGATGACCGCTGATCAAAGTTTATGTTATTTGTGCCTTTCATTTATGTTATTTTACTATGTTCATGGCCGTATATTTGGCTTTAAAATACACTTCTCTATCTATCCATCTAATATGCAGAACAATTGTACCAAAGACATTTTGCATGCAGAGCCGCTATACTTTATCCCCCCCCCCCCGAATATGTAAATTTATAGCCCAAATTAATTTCTAAAGTAACGAAAAAACTGGTGTGTTCTCGAATTTTACTCAGCGTAAAGTTGAGTGAGTGGTGCATAATACACAAGTACCAAAATTCCTTCCCCCTACGGAAATTAAAAACATAAAACTCAAATAAACTTCTCAAATCTGGAAAGTCTTAATTTCCACGGGGAGGGGGTATTTTCCGGGGGGGGGGGTATCTACCAGGGGGTATTTTCCAGGGGGGGTATATTCCAGGGTAATCCCCGAGGGTTAAACGCCTAGAACTCCTCCCTTCAAAACCCACTATTTCCCCAAACACATTCAATAAAAATTTTGAGATAGCTATTTTGTTCAATATAATTTGAAGGTCCGGATATTAATTGTGTTTGAGGATGACAATCCCTCACCACAGCTCTCAACGCAAGGTTTGAAAGCTATGCCCCGGGGGTATATAAGGTGCATAGATACGATGATCGTATTAACTTCGGAGGGGTCTCATTGGATTGGAAATCAGAACTTATAGTGCCCCTATATGCAACGCTGGATGAAGCTGTTCCTCAAGTACTCGGTTTTCGGTGTATCCTCCCTTAGATAATTGGACCGAGCTGAGTGCCTTCGTGTCTGCCTTGTCGGCTGGACAAAGGGGGGCACAATTCGAGAGAGCTCGTCTGAGGGAGGCAAATTCACGTACTTGTAGAAAACAGCCATCGACGCTACATCAAACCGTCAGTTTCAAAGAACCATCCTTGTAGCCCATTGTCCTCGACGGTGGTAATGCCGGGGAACTCACAAGGATTCTCAAGCCATAGATAGTTCCCACACGGCAAAGAGTAGTGAGACATTGCCGAGGGGTACAATGAGTTCATGTCCAAGAATACTGCATTTGACTTTGCACCGGTGTTTTGTCCGCTCGGATCGGTTGTCAAGACGCGATCCCCATGAAAAACATACCCACCCCTTATTGATCTTTCTACAAAAAGGAGTTGATCAACGTCGGTGATTAGACATATTTCCTCCCTACTAATTTTTAGAATCAATTCCATCACCAAATGTGGTGTGGAAAAATAATAGCCTATATCTAGTCCGAACTCTGAATAGATTTGGTCTGTGTTCTTGCAGACTATGTCTATGAGAGTTAAGTTGTCACTGGCCAAGTACAGTCTACAATAATCCCACCCATTTTTACAATTCCTCTTAGACCATACCTTCTTGGCAAACTCATAGTCCTCGGCTGTTCATTCACTGTTGGTGAGTGAATTGTAAAAAGCTTCAATTGGAGGTAGTTTCACCTCGCTTAAACGAGTGCCACAACAGTAATAGTCGTAAGCATATACATCTTTACATGTCAATAGGTCATACATTTCACTGTCTGGAAAGTGCTGTTTAAGAAAAGGAAAACTATCAAAATTGTCACTTTTCTGCACTTGAATCAATTGACTCAATGCCTTGGGCAAAAAACTAAAAGAATCTAAAAACTAATTAGATTCTAAAGAATCTGAAAAATGGCAGGTAGTGAATAATGGGCATATGTGCTGGAATAAAATCTTATTCCAGCACATATGCCCATTATTCACTACCTGCCATTTCAGCTCGAGAAGCAACAACTTCTCGGCCGATTTGGGAATGATGTTATAGGTAAATGAATTATTTACCCATGGACTATCTACTCCCCCTCCCTCCCTGTGCATATGTGCCAGTTCCGGTAAAATAAATTTTAAATCATAATTTTAATTGTGAATAAAAACTGGGATAAAAATCTGCTGGCTAACATTTAAGTTACACGATTGATCTGCTACCCCTCTAAAATTACTGCCCCCCGCGGATATTTCCTGCCACACGTGAGTATGGTCTCTGACTTTTCTCTTCCCCCCTCTTTTCCCTGTAGTCCCCTTATCCTCCTCTTCAAACTCCCCCGTACAAACCCCACATAAATTTTGTTTTTTAATCGCGAGACGATCCTCTGGGGAAAACACCATTGGATAATGCATATTTCTCAAACGAGAAATAGTGTCATTAGCTGTGCCAATTAATTTAGTCAGTGCCTTGACCATGCACTCTCCCTTATCCAGTGTTTCTACTATTTCTAACAACTGCATTGTGTTAGAACTGTCTCTTTTCGCATGGGCGTAGGACACTGCAATAGCTTGATGTTCTTTGTTTCAGTTTGGAAATCGAGGATCGTTCACTTCCACCAGCTTCGCTTCACAGTCCAACGAGATTTTTTTGCTCTGGAGGAGAGTGTTTTGGAAATTTTGAAACGTAAAATGGTCCTATCCCCTGAAACCGTTTCCACTGACTGGTAGCCATGACGTCTACAATGATTCATATAATCCCGTAGTTTTATATCGCTACGGAATCGAGACAGGCATGTCGGACAGTAGAAACATAACCCCCTTTTCTTACCCTCCCTCAGAACTCTACTAATGTCTGTAATTGGATTGAAATGGCCAATTGAATTGGCTAGGTCACTAGACGGTGGTGTGCGCAACAACCAAACCCAATGTTTAACCAATTCAATCGACGGACCTATTACTGGGAACATCACCCCTTTCTTTTTTGAACGAACCCCATCTTCAAATTCAGTTTCATAATGAACCATAGTAACACCGATATTTAAATGGGCATTGACCCTTTCAAAAATATCAATAGACCTGAGCGTTACTGGGTATTTTCCCTCTAAACAGGTAAATCTACAATGGGAAAATTGGACCCCTCCTTCCCATGTACAGCCCAGTGATCTAAATTCGTCTTGGAAGCGTCATCTGCTAGAGGCTGAAATGCTGATATGAGGAAAGCGTACTTTAAACATTTTTGATCTGCTTCAAAACAGATCCGCTGGACACCGCAACAACCTACTGAATCGGGATTATATTTTAAAACTATTGCCCTTGGCCCACTCCCCCCTCTTAAAATAAAATCTTTCTTAAATTTACAAATATTAACGCTTAAATTTTCAACATAAAGAACTACTGAACCGCACCCATTTTCGGTATAATTCTCGAGATCCGTAATAATACGGCCTATCCCATCCATGAAAACACCCTCAAAATTCTCTAAATTTGGATAGACCAGTCGCATCTCGGTATGTACATAATGATGGTAAACTTTACTTTTTCCCTCATTTAAATAAAACACCTTTAAAACAATAGAAACCTTAATTGAATCCCTCCCCCTCTCCCCACAACTGAATTTGATTTTATAGCAGTGCACGAATTCTATCTATATAGTCATGAACAATTTCTAAAGGGTCAAACACAAAATTACCTCACAAAAGCGAAATAGATGGGTCTCCAAAGGTTGCAGTGTAGACAACTATCGTATTTAAAATTGAGTTTGATAGCTGAAATTTGGGAAATGTCGTAAATTGGATATTACCCTCCTCCCCCACCTCCTCCCCCTCTCCCTCCTCCCCCTCCTGTATATTATTATCAACACCCCCTCCCCCAACCCCATCTACTCTTGTATATTATCAACACCCTCCCCCACAGTGTTCAATAATAGGGTTATGGGAAGGCACTTCATTCGATTGAAGTGTAAGTATGTTATCAGGGGCTAGAGGAGGGTTCCCTGTTAACTCATTGGAAAAATCATCTAAAATTTGTAGTGTGTTTGGACTCAAGTCTCCAAAAACCTGCCCAACTGTGCTATTATCAACATTTAAAAAACATCACTTAAAAAGTCATCGATGTTATCAGGAATAAATTCAAGTGAATTAACGCTGACCTGCTGAGATATTTCGTTATTATTGTTGTAAAGCCCCATAGGCGCGTCCTCTCCTTTTCCAACTGACGAGCAGGGGAGAAATGGTGAGTATGGAACTAGAACAACCTATAAATGAAAAATAGCTTATTTTCAAAGTGTCTAAATCACCCCTACTGTTTTTTAAAAAAAATTGGATTATTATTATTAAAAAAAAACGTGCTGCTTAGCAGTAGCATTTACTTCTCTCTACTCTATATATATATTCTGAAAGTTCCAACTTAACGAAAATCAAAAGGATGTCATAGAAGCTTTTGATTTTGTTCAAACAACCCCTCCCAATTTCCACTATTTAATGCCCCCGGCCCAGCGGGCCCCGCGGCGCTTCCCGTGGTGCTTCCTGGTCGCCACCCTCTCCCCTGTATATGATAATTGACCTGATTTAAAACGGGGGAGTAATTTTTGTTTTTAATATCTTTGACAGGATTTGACTGACTGATCGACTGATGAAATGAGTCAATTGTTGGAAGACCGAATCCTCAAAACTATTATATTCAATTGCAAAAAATAGCATTCTGCTTTGAGATAAAAAGAATCTAGTCAATCCATGATCAGTAATTGACAACACTAGAAATTAACGAAAAATATTATTATGAGATAGCGAAGTTTATGTCTACATTGGGCCAGAGAAAATAGGAAAGATTAGAATCAAAGAGTGGTTTTCTTTGTAAAGCAAAAAGCAAAAAAATAATTACATTATAATTTAGATATCTCTGAGGTAGGGGGGTGTTCAGAGAAATTTAAAACAATGGTTGGGGCGGGGGGTTAATATTTTAATATCTCTGAGACACACACACACACACTTTTACAGCGCGATGAAAAATAGGTTTGTTTTTGTTTTTCGCATATTTCTATAAGCTATGTAAAAAAAAATGCTCACATTTTTATATCCCGGCTGCAGTTGAGTGCCTGAAGCTGCTGGCAAAGCATGCTGTAGGGCAACCTCCTGACCTTGTGTAGGTGGGACAGCGATGTCATGGGCTTGAGGGGTTGGAGCACTGGGGCTTGCCATCATATATGCATCCGTCCAATCTCTTTTTAACTTTCTGACAGTGACATCAGGTTGAGCGACAGCTCGATGGTCAGGGGCTTGTGTTGAGGACGTAGCTTGCCCAGACTGCATAGGGGCTGGCGCTGATGGGGCTGCCTCATCCTCTCTTGCTCTCTTAGGTTGAGGGGGGGCAATACATTCTTCATAATTGTCCTTAAAAGAAGAGAAAAAAGTTAGTATTGAAATAATTTTCCCCTTTTTCACAGAATAAAAAAATTAGTAACCGCCGCCCCAACCCTAACCTAGCCATAATTTTGTCTAAAATGCATTTATCACAAAGAAGTCCCCACTCCCCCCTTTTCAACAAAGCAAAAAGTAAAATTTACGAGCAATATACTATGCTTCGAAATCATACGTTTTTATTGTACAACTTGTGAGAAAAATAAAAGTTGTACAATCACTAGTTTGTAGTCTTAGGATAGAAATCAATCTTTCTTTTTTTACCATTTGAATTTTTTTTAATGTTCCCGTCTATAGGCTTTAAAATAGAAAAAGATAGTTAACCCAGCAGCTTATAGGCCTAAATTTACGATCTTAGATGTAAATGGTATTCAATTTACACATAATAAAGCTATCCTTTTCTTAGAAATCCCCGGCCCTCTTACTGCCTAACGCGAAGAAACAGTTTTTTTTTTCAATTTACAATGATGGCGATAGAATTGAGGCATGGCCCCTTCCCCCTTTTTACATAATGACCTAAAAATATTTTTTAGCATTAATTTTGTCTAGATAGCATTTCATTCTTCCATACAGGTTGTGAACCCATGAGCTTAATTATTGCAATCTCATTTTGCTTGAAACTGTTTTATTTTGACGGGAAACAATCCTTTTTGATCTGTTGAACATCCCTTTGGTTAAATCGTTACCCGTAATGGATTGAGAAAAGCGGATGTGTTTTAAAAAGGGTGAAAGCCAATTAAATCATTGCGGAAAATATGTTTATGCCAAATTAGCGGGTGGCTTAAAATCTAAGAGTTGACGGAAGTTGTCTGTCAAAGGCAGAATTCCAAACAGAATTATTTCTATTGCAAGAATTAAAATAATAAGCATGGGGAAGGGGACGGGAGGATTGGGGTTTACATGGTAAAAAAGGGCATATTTTATAGTCTTCTAACAACTATAAAGATAGTATGGTAGAGTATGTATTGGAGTGGGAGGGGGGCGGATATTCCTGAATATACTTGATGGTGACCAATAAAAATAATATTATTTTGATAATAAAGAATAAAAATGTACTAAAACAGAACTCACATTGTAAATCGATGTAGCCAAGGCTTCTAGCTCATCAATAATATTCATTGCTATATCCATTGTGTCTTGGAACTATATTTTAATTTAATCACAATGCATGTCCGTTATATATTAAATCTAATGGGCTATTTGCTATTTATTGGGGGAAACCTTATGTACGCGACTCTCTGATTGGTTTAGAATGAGATGTAACCGACTCTCTGATTGGTTTAGAACGAGGCATGTACTTCCTGTTTCCCATTCCTGGATCATAACACTCTCCCTAGCGTACACCTGGACAAACAACAGCAACAACTCAATTGACCTTGGAAATTTGGTTCCCCTAGTCGAGTCCTGAATAAATATATTCCTCCTAGCGATTATATAAATCACCCCCAGTGTCATTACACTGGGCCAAACAACAACAACAACATGGTTTGCTTAGAGTTTAGATTCTTAGCTTAGAGTTTTAGTTTAGAGTCTTAGCTTAGAGTTTTGGTTCTATTTATAGTTTAGTTTAGTTTTAGTTGAGAATTTAGAGTTTTAGTTTAGAGTGTTAGCTTAAAAATTTTGTTAGCTTTATAGTTTAGTGTAGTTTTAGTTAGGAAATTTAGTTTAGATCTCTAGTTTAGTTTTACTTAAGAGTTTTAGTTTACAGTTCTACTTTAGAGTTTTAGTTAGAGTAATAGTTTTAGATTAGTTTTAGTGAAGAGTTTTAGTTTCGAGTCTTAGCTTAGAGTTTTTCTTAGAGTTATAGTTTAGTTTAGTTAAGAATTTTAGTTTAGATATGTTGTTTAGTTTTAGATAAGAGTTTTAGTTTAGAGTTTTAGTTAGAGTTATAGTTTAGTTTAGTTTTAGTTTAGAGTCTTAGCTTAGAGTTGTTTGTTAGATTTATAGTTTAGATATTGGAGTTAGTTTTGAGTCTTAGCTTAGAGTTTTAGTTAGAGATATAGTTTAGTTTAGTTTTAGATAAAAGTTTTAGTTTAGAGTTTCAGTTTGGTATTAGCTTACTGTTTTAGTTAGAGTTTTAGTAGTTAAGAGCTTTAGTTTAGAGTCTTAGCTTAGAGTTTTAGTTAGAGTTATAGTTTAGTTTACTTTTAATTAAGAGTTTTTGTTTAGAGTTTAGAGTCTTAGCTTAGAGTTTTAGTTAGAGTTTAGAGTTTTAGTTTAGAGTCTTAGCTTACAGTTTTAGTTCTATTTATAGTTTACTTTAGTTTTAGTTGAAAATTTAGAGTTTTAGTTCAGAGTCTTAGCTTAGAGTTTTAGTTAGAGTTTAGAGTTTTAGTTTAGAGTCTTAGCTTATAGTTTTAGTTCTTTTTATAGTTTACTTTAGTTTTAGTTGAGAATTTAGAGTTTTAGTTTAGAGTCTTAGCTTAGAGTTTTTTTGTTAGAGTTTTAGTTTAGTTTATATATTGGAGTGCTAGTTTTGAGTCTTAGCTTAGAGTTTTAGTTAGAGATATAGTTTAGTTTAGTTTTAGATAAGGGTTTTAGTTTAGAATTTCAGTTTGGTATTAGCTTACAGTTTTAGTTAGTGTTATAGTAGTTAAGAGTTTTAGTTTAGAGTCTTAGCATCTTGTATGCATCCGTCCAATCTCTTTTTAACTTTCTGACAGCGACATCAGGTTGAGCGACAGCTTGATGGTCAAGGGCTTGCGTTGAGGATGTAGCTTGCCCAGACTGCATAGGGGCTGGCACTGATGGGGCTGCCTCGTCCTCTCCTGCTCTCTTAGGTCGAGGGGGGACAATACATTCTTCATAATTGTCCTTAAAAGAAAAGAAAAAAGTTAGTATTGAAATAATTTTCCCCTTTTTCACAGAATAAAAAAATTAGAACCCCTCCCCCCAACCCTAACCTAGCCATAATTTTGTCTAGAATGCATTTATCACAAAGAAGTCCCCACTCCCCCCTGTTCAACAAAGCAAAAAGTAAAATTTACGAGCAATATACTATGCTTCGAAATCATACGTTTTTATTGTACAACTTGTGAGAAAAATAAAAGTTGTACAATCACTAGTTTGTAGTCTTAGGATAGAAATCAATGTTTCTTTTTTTACCATTTGAAATTTTTTTTTAAATGTTCCCGTCTATAGGCTTTAAAACAGAAAAAAGATTGTTAACCCAGAAGCTTATAGGCCTAAATTTACGATCTTAGATGTAAATGGTATTCAATTTACACAAAATAAAGCTATCTTTTTCTTAGAAATCCCCGGCTCTCTTACTGCCTAACGCGAAGAAACAGTTTTGTTTTTCACTTTTCAATGATGGCAATAGAATTGAGGCATGGCCCCTTCCTCCTTTTTACATAATGTCCTAAAAATATTTGTTAGCATTAATTTTGTCTAGATAGCATTTCATTCTTC
Source organism: Artemia sp. Qi Xiang Cuo (assembly GCF_049724085.1). Classification (NCBI taxonomy): domain Eukaryota; kingdom Metazoa; phylum Arthropoda; class Branchiopoda; order Anostraca; family Artemiidae; genus Artemia; species Artemia sp. Qi Xiang Cuo. Next base: position 21,521,917 of record NC_142797.1, on the reverse strand, counting down.
CATACAGGTTGTGAACCCATGAGCTTAATTATTGCAATCTCATTTTGCTTGAAACTGTTTTATTTTGACGGGAAACAATCCTTTTTGATCTGTTGAACATCCCTTTGGTTAAATGGTTACCCGTAATGGATTGAGAAAAGTGGATGTGTTTTAAAAAGGGTGAAAGCCAATTAAATCATTGCGGAAAATATGTTTATGCCAAATTAGCGGGCGGCTTAATAGCTAAGAGTTGACGGACGTTGCCTGTCAAAGGGATAATTCAAAACATAATTATTTCTATTGCAAGAATTAAAGTCATAAACATGGGGAGGGGGTGGGGAAAGGGAGGATTGGGGTTTACATGGTTAAAAAGAGCATATTTTATTGTCTTCTAACCACTATAAAGATAGCATGGTAGAGTTTGTATTAGAGTGGGAGGGGGGGGGATACTTAACTGAATATACCGGATGGCGAACAATAAAAATAAAATTATTTTGCTAATAAAGAATTAAAATTTACTAAAACATAACTCACACTGTAAATCGATGTAGCCAAGTCTTCTAGCTCATGAATAATATTCATTGTTATATACATTGTGTCTTGGAACTATATTTTAATTTAATCACAATGCTTGTCCGTTATATATTACATCTCAAAGGCGAATTGCGATGTAATGGGTGAAACCATATGTAAGCGACTGTCTGATTGGCTTAGAAAGAGATGTAACCGACCCTCTAAATGGTTTAGAAGGAGGCATGAACTTCCTGTTTCCCATTCCTGGATCATAACTTTCTCCCTAGCATACACCTGGACGATCAACAACAACAAAACAATTGACCTTGGAAATTTAGTTCCCCTAGTCGAGTCCTGAGTCAATACATTCCCCCTAGCGATTATGTAAATCACCTCCAGTGTCATTACACTTGGCCAAACAACAACAACAACATGGTTTGTTTAGAGTTTAGATTCTTAGCTTAGAGTTTTAGTTTGAGTCTTAGCTTAGAGTTCTAGTTCTATTTATAGTTCAGTTTATCGTTAGTTGATAATTTAGAGTTTTAGTTTAGTCGTAGCTTAAAGTTTTTGTTAGAATTATAGTTTAGTTTAGTATTAGTTAGGAGCTTCAGTTTAGATCTAAAGTTTAGTTTCAATTAAGAGATTTAGTTTACAGTTTTACTTTAGAGTTATAGTTAGAGTTATAGTTTTAGATTAGTTTTAGTGAAGAGTTTTAGTTTCGAGTCTTAGCTTAGAGTTTTTCTTAGGGTTATAGTTTAGTTTAGTTAAGAATTTTAGTTTAGAGGTTTTGTTTAGTTTTAGATAAGAGTTTTAGTTTAGAGGTTTAGTTAGAGTTATAATTTAGTTTTGATTCAGAGTTTTAGTTTAGAGTCTTAGCTTAGAGTTTTTTGTTAGATTTATAGTTTAGATATTGGAGTTAGTTTTGAGTCTTAGCTTAGAGTTTTAGTTAGAGACATAGTTTAGTCTAGTTTTAGATAAGAGTTTTAGTTTAGAGTTTCAGTTTGGTATTAGCTTACAGTTTTAGTTAGAGTTTTAGTAGTTAAGAGCTTTAGTTTAGAGTCTTAGCTTAGAGTTTTAGTTAGAGTTATAGTTTAGTTTACTTTTAATTAAGAGTTTTTGTTTAGAGTTTAGAGTCTTAGCTTAGAGTTTTAGTTAGAGTTTAAAGTTTTAGTTTAGAGTCTTAGCTTAGAGTTTTAGTTCTATTTATAGTTTACTTTAGTTTTAGTTGAAAATTTAGAGTTTTAGTTCAGAGTCTTAGCTTAGAGTTTTAGTTAGAGTTTAGAGTTTTAGTTTAGAGTCTTAGCTTATAGTTTTAGTTCTTTTTATAGTTTACTTTAGTTTTAGTTGAGAATTTAGAGTTTTAGTTTAGAGTCTTAGCTTAGAGTTTTTTTGTTTTTTGTTTTTAACAACAACAACAACAACAAATAAATCGACCTTGACATCATCCATTAGACATGAATAAACCATGAATAAATGGAGTCCTGTTTTGAGTTAGACCAAATTGTAGATGGCAGCACGGTGTTCGTTCAGTATTCTATGCCCATATATGGTGCCCCGTCATGAGTTATAGATCAATACATTTCCCCCGCCGTTAATGCGCATGTGCAAACTTCGCCCCGGAGTCAATACACGTGAAAACAACAAATAAATCCAATTTGAAAAAAAGGGGCATTGATCTTGTACTCGCAGTATTTCCGACTCTCTGATTGGTCTAGAAAGAGGGTGTGGTTTTGTACTCGTTGGAATCTATCCCTCTGATTGTCTAAGAAGGAGACACGTGATCCTGTTTCCCGTTATCGGATCAATAAAATTCTCCCCACCAATTACGCAATCAAGTTCTCGGAAATTCTCTTCCCCTTCGATTACGCAATCAATTTCTCGGAAATCCATTTCCCGTAAGGAGGCTATGCCCATATACGGTGTACTCGTGGGAGTCAATAAGGGGGTTCTACTCACCCCTAAATTTTTTTATCGGGTCAACCTATTTTGCCCCCCCTCCTAAAAAAATCCTGGATCTGCCCCTGGTAGTAGCAGTAGTAGAATTAGTAGCATTATGCACATAGCACCTTAGCAGAAAATTTTGAGATTGTGTTAACCCGCGATAGAGTTGCTGGAAAAGATATAGAAGAAAATGAAAAAGTTTATGATACCTTGGATATGAAGGAAGATTTGTTTCGTGAGGAAGAATTAGCGACAGCGCTAAAAGGATGAAAAAATAATAAGGCTCCAGATGCTGATAGTGTAGTAAATGAGTTTCTTAAATATGGTGGCTCTGAGGTTAGAAATAAGTTACTGAAAATTTTGAATATGATTTTTGAAAAAAGGGAAGTACCTAGCAATTTTAGGAAAACCTTAATTAAACCATTTTGTAAGAAATGTGATAAGAATAAGTGCGTTAATTATCAAACCATTAGTCTGATCTATGTTGGTAGCAAATTACTTAGCAACATGATACTCTTTAGACTGAGAAATGCTGTAGATAAAGTTAAAAGGGAAAAACAGTGCAGCTTAAGAAAAGGTAGAGGATCTGTCGACCAAATTTTTACTCTTAGGTTAATAATTGAGAAGTGCCTAAGTTATCAAACACCTTTGGTCCTCAGTTTTATAGGTTATGAGCAAGCGTTCGATTCTGTTGATAGGAGAGCTTTAGTGAAGATCTTATCCTTGGAGGTATTAAATAAAAAAAAAGTTTTTTTAACTGAAAGTAAGGAGCGACATTAAAACTGAAAGTGAGCACAAATTATTCCGTATATAAATGGGGCTGTCCACTCCTCAACGCCTCGCTCTTCACTCTAAAGTTTGACTCTTTGTCACAACTCTACTTTTCAAAACAATAAAAACTTTTGCGTAAACAGCGAGGTGTCAAGGAGGGGAGAGCCCCTTTTATATATGGAATAATTTCTGTTCGTTTTAAGTTTTGATGTCGCTCCTTACTTTCAGTTTAAAAGGCTTGTTTTTTTTTTAATTTCTGAACCTTTTTCAATTAATGCAGGTTTTGATTTCGGCTCATCGTACATGAATAATTAAAACGAAATTTACATATTAATTTTACTTTTTTTTTAGTTAAATGGCTTTCTCGAAAGTTTTCAAATTTTATTAACGAACTTTTATATTAGTAATAAATATACGTAACTTACGAATTAACTTACATAAAGAACTTCTATATTCGTATATTTTTATTACGCATATTAGGGGATTCTCCCCCTAGTCAAAACCTCGCTCTTTAAACTAAAGTTTGAATTTTGTTTCAATTCTTTAATAATGATTGTTGAAACACAAGGGCCGTTTAATTAGAACAATAAGACGGTTTTTTAAAAGTACTAAAAAACTTTAGCGTAAAGAGTGAGGTGTTGAGGAGGCAACCCCTTATATACGGAATAAATTCTGTTCGTTTTAAATTTTAATGTCACTCCTTACTTTCTTTCTTTTTAAACGTTTTTTTTTAAATTAGTGTAAAGAGCATAATTATGAGGAGCGGAAATTTTATGAAGAGCTAAAATATTACGTATATGAGGGGGTTTGCCCCCTGGTCAATACCTCATTCTTTACGCTAAAGTTTGAATTGTGTTCCAATTCTTTAAGAATTACTCTTGAATCACAAATGCCGTTTAATTAGATTATATAACTCTATTGAAAGTACTAAAAAAAAATTAGCTTAAAGAGCAAGGTATTGACTCGGGGGCAAACCCCCGCATGTAAGTAATAATTCCTGTTCATTTTAAGTTTTAATGTTGTTCTTTACTTTCAGTAGAAAAAACTTGTTTTTGTATTTAATTTTTGATCGTTTTTTAAATAGTGCTTGGAAATTTGGCACCCCTTCATAGAAATTCCCCTTACCCCTTGAAAACTTCCTCCATGGAAAGATCCTTCCACGTAATCGCCTCCCACCGACCACCCACTAGAAAAAATCCCTCTTGAAAACGTCTGTATGCTTCCCAATAACCAATACTTTATGTAAACAATGGGGAAAGTTCATAACTTGCAGCCCTTCCACCGGAGGCTGTGGAGGATTAAGTCATCTTCAAAGACATATTTAATTTATTTTCGACTATGTTGAACAAAATGGCTATCTCAAAATTTTTGATCGGGTGACTTTGGGAAAAAATGAGCGTTGGAGCGTACCTAGTTGCCCTCCATTTTTTAAGTCACTTAAAAAGGGCACTAGAATTCTTAATTTCCGTTCGAATAAGCCTTCTCGCGATATTCTAGGACCACTGGATCGAAACGAACACTGGAAAAAAAGGATTCCAGGATCGAAACACTGGAGAAAAAACAAATTAACACGCAAGTAGGGAGGCCTCAGAAAGCACAGAACGAGATGGCTTCTGCCATCTATAATTGAGTCTAACGCTGACATTGATTCAAGGATTATTAAACCACTAACGGGTCGATGACAACGAGGGGAACTAGATTTCTGAGAAATTGATTTACATAATCGGCGGGGAATTATTGATCCACGAAAGGGGAATTACGAAACAATATGGCTTCTCTGATCTTTAGGTCTGAGGGATAAATGGTCTTTAGTGACAGAAATAAATTAATATTCTATTTTTAAATATGGCTTCTCTGGTCGTTAGGCTTAGTGGTAAATTCTGGAATTAATATTCTATCGAAGCCATAATAGTGTAAGTAGGAACACCTTAGATAATTTTTCAGAAATTCAAGACAGATTGAATATATTTGACGCGGGAAATGGTTTCCTGGGAATTTCAAATGTGACAGCGCAGGGATGCCGAAACAAAGGAACATGCAAAAATTACTTTTAAGGGATTATTTGGGCAAAACTGATCGAGAAATTTTAGGGGATTATTTGGGCGAAACCGATTGAGACATTTTAGAAGAGGATTTGGGCGAAACAGTTTGAGACATTTTAGAAGAGGATTTGGGGTGAAACTCTGTGGTCGTTATAAAACACAAGTTCCATTTGAAATATGTTGTAAGGTCCCTTACCCCAACCCCAAAGGGCCCCATCCCTCTGGGCCCCCAAAGGAGCCTACCGGTCCCCCAAAGGCCCCCCGAGCCCCCAAAGAGCCTCCCTTGCTAGTTTTGACTTTTAGTTTGATATTAGCTTACAGTTTTAGTTAGAGTTTAGTTTAGTTGTAGTTCAGAGTCTAGAGTTTCAATTTAGACTCTCAGCACTTAGAGTTTTAGTTAGAGTTATATTTTATTTTAGTTTTAGTTAAGTGTTTTTGAACTTGTAGTTTAGTTTTAGCTAAACGTTTTAGTTTAGAATTTTAGCCTAGAGTCTTAGCTTAGAGTTTTTTGTTGCACTTTTAGTTTAGTTTAGTATTAGTTAAGAGTTTCAGTTTAGAGTTGTAGTTTCGTTTTAGTAAAGAATTTTAGTTTAGAGTTGTAGTTTAGTTTTGGTTAAGAGTTTTAGTTTCGAGTTTTAGCTTAGAGTCTTAGCTTAGAGTTTTAGTTAGAGTTATAGTTTAATTTTTGTTGAGTTTTAGTTCTGAGTTATAGTTTGGTATTAGCTTACAGTTTTAGCTAGAATTATAGTAGTTCAGAGTTTTAGTTTAGAGTCTTAGCTTAGAGTTTTAGTTAAGAGTTTTTGTTTAGAGCTTGGAGTCTTAGCTTAGAGTTTTAGTTAGAGTTTAGAGTTTTGGTTTAGAGTCTTAGCTTAGAGTTTTGGTTCTATTTATAGTTTACTTTAGTTTTAGTTGAGAATTTAGAGTTTTAGTTTAGAGTCTTAGCTTAGAGTTTTAGTTAGAGTTTCGAGTTTTAGTTTAGTTTTAGTGAGGAGCTTTAGTTTAGATCTCTAGTTTAGTTTTAGTTAAGAGGTTAGATTAGATATTAGAGTTTTAGCTTACAGTTTTAGTTAGAGTTACAGTTTTAGTTTGGTTTTAGTTTAGATATTGGAATTTTAGTTTTAGTTACAGTTATAGCTTAGTTTAGTTTTAATTCAGAGTTTAGAGTTTTCGTTGCACTTTTAGTTTAGTTTAGTTTTAGATAAGAGTTTTAGTTTAAAGTTTCAGTTTGGTATTAGCTTACAGTTTTTGTTTAGAGTTTAGAGTCTTAGCTTAGAGTTTTAGTTTAGATTCTAAGCTTAGAATTTTAGTTATATTTATAGTTTAGTTTAGTTTTACTTGAGAATTTAGAGTTTTAGTTTAGAGTCTTAGCTTAGAGTTTTTGCTAGAGTTATAGTTTAGTTTAGTTAGGAGCTTTAGTTTAGATCTCTAGTTTAGTTATACTTAAGAGTTTTAGTTTACAGTTCTACTTTAGAGTTTTAGTTAGAGTAATAGTTTTAGATTAGTCTTAGTTAAGAGTTTTAGTTTCGAGTCTTAGCTTAGAGTTTTTCTTAGGGTTATAGTTTAGTTTAGTTAAGAATTTTAGTTTAGAGGTGTTGTTTAGTTTTAGATAAGAGTTTTAGTTTAGAGTTTTAGTTAGAGTTATAATTTAGTTTTGATTCAGATTTTTAGTTTAGAGTCTTAGCTTAGAGTTTTTTGTTAGATTTATAGTTTAGATATTGGAGTTAGTTTTGAGTCTTAGCTTAGAGTTTTAGTTAGAGATATAGTTTAGTTTAGTTTTAGAAAAGAGTTTTAGTTTAGAGTTTCAGTTTGGTATTAGCTTACAGTTTTAGTTAGAGTTTTAGTAGTTAAGAGCTTTAGTTTAGAGTCTTAGCTTAGAGTTTTAGTTAGAGTTATAGTTTAGTTTACTTTTAATTAAGATTTTTTGTTTAGAGTTCAGAGTCTTAGCTTAGAGTTTTAGTTAGAGTTTAGAGTTTGAGTTTAGAGTCTTAGCTTACAGTTTTAGTTCTATTTATAGTTTACTTTGGTTTTAGTTGAAAATTTAGAGTTTTAGTTCAGAGTCTTAGCTTAGAGTTTTAGTTAGAGTTTAAAGTTTTAGTTTAGAATTTTAGCTTAGAGTTTTAGTTCTATTTATAGTTTACTTTAGTTTTAGTTGGGAATTTAGAGTTTTAGTTTAGAGTCTTAGCTTAAAGTCTTTTTGTTAGAGTTATAGTTTAGTTTAGATATTGGAGTTTTAGTTTTGAGTCTTAGCTTAGAGTTTTAGTTAGAGATATAGTTTAGTTTAGTTTTAGATAAGAGTTTTAGTTTAGAATTTCAGTTTGGTATTAGCTTACAGTTTTAGTTAGTGTTATAGTAGTTAAGAGTTTTAGTTTAGAGTCTTAGCTTAGAGTTTTAGTTAGAGTTGAAGTTTAGTTTACTTTTAGTTAAGAGTTTCGTTTAGAGTCTTAGCTTAGAGTTTTAGTTTAGAGTCTGAGCTTATAGTTTTAGTTCTGTTTATAGTTAATTTTAGTTTTAGCTGAGGATTTAGAGTTTTAGTTTAGAGTCTTAGCTTAGAGTTTTTTGTTAGATTTATAGTTTAGTTTAGATATTGGAGTTTTAGTTTTGAGTCTTAGCTTAGAGTTTTAGTTAGAGATATAGTTTAGTTTAGTTTTAGATAAGAGTTTTAGTTTGGTATTAGCTTACAGTTATAGTAGTTAAGAGTTTTAAATTTAGAGTTTTAGCTTAGAGTTTTAGTTAGAGTTTAGTTTACTTTTAGTTAAGAGTTTTTGTTTAGAGTTTAGAGTCTTAGCTTAGAATTTTAGTTAGAGTTTAGAGTTTTAGTTTGGAGTCTTAGCTTATAGTTTTAGTTCTATTTATAGTTTACTTTAATTTTAGTTTAGAATTTAGATTTTTAGTTTAGAGTCTTAGCTTAGAGTTTTTTTTAGAGTTTTAGTTTAGAGTCTTAGCTAATAGTTATAGTTCTATTTATAGTTTACTTTAGTTTTAGTTGAGAATTTATAGTTTAAGTTTAGAGTCTTAGCTTAGAGTTTTTTTGTTAGAGTTATAGTTTAGTTTAGATATTGGAGTTTAGTTTTGAGTCTTAGCTTAGAGTTTTAGTTAGAGGTATAGTTTAGTTTTAGATAAGAGTTTCCGTTTGGTATTAGCTTACAGTTTTAGTTAGAGTTATAGTAGTTAAGAGTTTTAGTTTAGTTTTAGTTTAGAGTCTTAGCTTAGAGTTTTATTTAGAGTTATAGTTTAGTTTACTTTTAGTTAAGAGTTTTTGTTTAGAGTTTAGAGTCTTAGCTTAGAGTTTTAATTAGAGTTTAGAGTTTTAGTTTAGTTTCTTAGCTTATAGTTTTAGTTCTATTTATACTTTACTTTAGTTTTAGTTGAGTTTCAGTTTAGACTTGTATTTATAGAAGTCTATTTAAGAAGTCGTTCTGTGCCTACTGAGGCCTCCCTACTCACGCATCCGTGATCTTTCTTCTGGCGAAAAATATGAAATTCCACATTTTTGCAGATAGGAGCTTGAAACCTCTACAGTAGGGTTTTCTGATACGCTGAATCTGATGGTGTAATTTTCATTAAGGTTCTATGACTTTTAAGGGGTGTTTTCCCCCTTTTTTGAAAATAAGGCAAATTTTTTCAGGCTCGTAACTTTTGATGGATAAAAGTAAACTTGAAGAAACTTAAATATTTGAAAACAGCATAAAAATATGATTCTTTTGATGTGTCTATTCGTATCAAAATTCTGTTTTTTGAGTTTTGGTTAATATTGAGCCGGGTTTCTCCTTACTTACAGTTCGTTACCACGAACTGTTTGATACCAGACAAAGACGTTAAAGTGATTAGTGCTATTAGCACGTACATCTTGCCTTTTGATCAGTTGAACATCCCTTTCAAGATACTCCAGAAGTTTCACCGTGACAAGGTAAACAGTTCGAAAAATAATGCTGATGTGTACTTTTGACCTCCTTTTGACACCCTTTTCATCTTAATACTCCAAGCCTTACAAGTTGTTACAAATGAAATAGTAGTTGGAGCAGTTTAAAAGCAGTAGTAGTATTAATAAAAGTAGCAATAGTGGTACTGATAGTAATGAAATGCATATATTACCTTTTTGTCAATTGAACATCCCACTCATGATGTCCCTGAAGTTTCTTCTTGATACAAAAGGCCGTTCCAAAAATATTGCTGATACACCCGTATCAGCAACCTATATGCACATAATATGTTTTGATTTATTTCATCTTTCCCCTCAATCTTTCCTCAGATGTTTATTTCAATAACTCTAGCCTTAGTAGAACTCGCTACAGAAGTAGCAGTTATAGCAATAACAGCGGTAGTAGTAGTAGTTGAGGTAGCAGTAGAAGCAGAGGTAGTTGTTCCTGAAAGTTACCAATTAATACACTCAGTTATTCCTGAGTTACGCCCTTTTGACAACCTATATGCACACAACGTGTTTTATGTTGTGTGTATTCATTTATATCAACACTCCCTTGAATATTCCTTAAAAGACACGCCTTAATACGCTATGTATTTTGGGAAAAGGGAAGACAAACATGCATACCTTTTCTAAATAGCATATGCAATATGTAAATAATGACCAAATTGCCTAACTTACAGCCCTTGCCCTGAGGCCTAAAGGGGGTGATATCCCCAAACGCATAATTACTTAACCTTTCAACGATGCTGAAAAAAGTATAGATTTTTCAAAGCTTTGTAGATTTTTTCAAAGAGATTACGTCATCCTTAGTTACAAGCAACTCCCTATAGTATTACACCAAAAACTGCCAACTTTTTTCAGATTTCAGATCAAGTCGAACAAAAACAACAAAAAACAACTATGACAAAAAAAAAACCAATGTTTTGCAGGACACTGTGGGTCATTTGCAGGAGTATTTTGTAGCACACCTGAAAAAAAAATACAAAACGTCAAAAACTATAATCGTAGCAAAAATACTGCATGAAAGACCTACATGGAAAACATTAATAGAAAAACTGTGAAAGGAGTGCTAACAGTAAAAGCCGCTCCAAAAAGTAAAGACTTGAACAATTATTAGTTTTTATTTTGCTACGAAGTTTTCCTTTTTTACTTTTTGAAATGAAAATAATATGATCATATAGACATCGAGAGTGAAACAGAGGGAAGAGTTTCAAACATCATTGGATTGTCAATATCTAATATGTTGAGCTGCTGATGAATACCAGCAACGTAGGGGTCTTTTCATGCAACACATAAACAAAAATTAATTAGTTGATTCAATTAGCAGAAAATTTATAAGGAGCACGAAAACAAACGAAACAAAGTAATTGGCCTATGGTTCAGAGAATGAAAAAAATATACATAAAGAAAAACCGAGATAAAGCTAAACAGAAAGGAAACTAAAACTCAAAGAAAGAGATTCGTATCAGAACTGAAAATAAATATTAATTTCTACATCTTACAGCTACAGAGGCATTAGCCAAATTTCCCTGCATAAAACCAGCCATAAATAACTTCATATTTAACAAGGGATACATCATTACCTGTTGTATTTTGTAAAAGTATACATTGACAAAGTAATGCAATTTGCCTAGCAGAATTGGAAAATATAAAAAAAATATTGTCAATCTATGGTACAGAATTTTTCACTGACCAAAGAAAAACAACATTTACGAAACAGTTGTAATAATACATAGCTTTTGTATTAGGAAAACAGAATCATTTTCAAATCTGATTCCTTACTTGATTAACTACTTGATTAATTAAAATTTGCTGCATAATATAAAGTAAGAATTTCACCACTCTTAACCTTAGTTTGGTTTATAGCCTTTGACTACATGTAGGACCATTAGGAGGAGGGGGAATGAATTGTCATAAGCACAGCTATAATTATCACAAAGAGTATAAAATAAGTAATAAGAAAATGTTATTCTTTTTGTTCTAGTACATTTCCCTCTGAAGAGCCATAACTCTAACTGTTACCAAAATCTCGATTATACTACCTAGAAAGTGGATTTTCTAACTATTCGATTTATCTAAATTTTCTGAATGAGGACTTGACTAGCTTGGATGCCTTAACTGTATTGTATACAATTGGATCAAAGCAGCTTAGTGTTTGTCAAAGATTGCCGGGTAAGCTGACCAGGGGTGTCCAATGGCCAAAGGGGTGGCGGACTAGAATTTTCACTCTCTAAACTTTAAGAAACGTCGCTTTTTATATTTCTTATTGAAATTTTTTTTATTTATACTGAAAAAGAAACACCAACATAATTACCCCCCCCCCCCACCTTCCATATTCGGACAGCACATTGTGTTCATTAAAAAAGACAGCCAATCCTTCATATTAAAGTTATACCCTTTTCAGCACTCTTGTGTATTTTGTTTTAAGCTTGTTTTTGATGATTTTCCACTACGATTCTCTTTTAAATAAGGCATCTGTTACTATTACAAACTACATTACTGTATACGGCGATATCTTTTAATAGAATACTGAATTCAATTTTTTCAATGTTTTGAAAGCCAATTTTTGCTGCACAAGTTTCCACTTAATCAATTCAACAATTTTACTGTCCTGTGCCCTTAAAATTCACTCCAGTATCCAAGACTAAAAAACTGAGTTCTGATAACAATAGATACATCAAAACAATTGAATTTGTATGCTTATTCAAAGTATATGATGTTCCACAGGGCCCGGGGAAAGGGCTGTAAGTTTCTCAGATGAGCTTTCCAGGGGAAATTTTACACTAAGGCATTTGCCAGAATTCCTTTACGAATCTTTTTTTTTATTTTTATTGCTTTGTCTTTGCCGACTAAATTTAACATGTGGAGATGTTCCAGGAAATATTTTCATTGGGGTTGGGATTGTTAGTTATTCTATGGAGGGGGGAATTTCCCGCTAAGGAAATTTTCGATGGGGAAAATTTCTGCGGGAATGACTCTCCATTGGAGGTGAGGAGATTCCAGAAAACAAATTATACAAAGGGGGGATATCCAACATTATTTAAAAACCACTAGAAATTAATGTCTTTTTCAAATGGAAGTATGCTAAGGAGAAATTGTAAGATGCAATCGTCCGCAAGAAATTGTCTTTCGAAATTTTCAGCGAGGATGGAATCGCCCGAGTAGAATTTCCCAGTGTGGAGGAGGTGGGTTAATTTAAGTGGAAGAAACTTTACTTTTTAAAATTTTCTGCGAAGGGAGGTAATTTTACAAGCACGAAAGCCAGATTTTTTATCAATATTTAAAAAACAATAAAAAACACTTTTCAACTGAAAGTAAGGAGCAACATTGAAATTTAAAATGAAAAAAATTATTCCGTATACGAGGGGGGCTAACCCCCTCTTTAAGCTAAAGTTTCACTTTGTATCCCAATAATTTAAGAACTACTTCTCAAACACAATGACCATTTTATTTGAATGAAAAGCTTTTTTAAAAGTTATCAAAACACTTTAGCGCGAAGAGCGAGGGGATTGAAGAGGAGGCACCCCCCATCATATGTAGAATAATTTCTGTTTGCCTTAGGTTTTAATGTGGCTCCTTACTTTCAGTCAAAAAACTGTTTTTTTATCTTAATTTCAATAAGAATTCTACTTACATGTTATCTCCGACCAGAGAGTGTGGTTTCTTTTTCCTCTTTTTCGGCCATGTTTAGTTCTATCAAGGCCTTTTCGTAGTGATCTTTCATGATCTAGAAAAAATTATAGGGTTAGAAGTCAATATTACTGGCAACTATATGTAAGTAGAACTAGCTAAGTCCATAAACTCTACTGACGTGCTAAGCAGTCATATTTCTTTTTAATTTTTGTTGTGCCACGCTTACAATCAAAATTTATGCCTGCATAGGAAGGCCCTTTATTAAAAATTGATTTCGATATTTTAAAGCGATACTAGCGATACTAACGAACAACTGACAGAGAAAAGGAAGTAATTCATTCACTCAAAAACAAAACGAACCAGCAATTAAATAAGTTGGAGAACTATGTCATCTGATTTCTAATTTTAATTAATGCATTTCTTGCAGACACCCTTTGAGACCTAAGGGGTTGTTCACGACACACGTGTTTGATTAGATGACTGGGAAAGGGGTTCAAGGTTTATTTCAGGGATTACTAAAGTATCAGTTGTTTGCTAGTATCCGTCGATGGCAGTTCATTTTTTTTTTTTGATTTTGTGCAAATCGCGGATATTGGCGAATAACTCGCTTTTATGGTTGTTAGGTATTTGGTTTTAATTCTTGTTTTAAAACAACCATAACAAAAAAAAAACAACAATTTTAAACAGTTCATGGGAACAAAGTGAAAGTAAAGTGCAACTCGGTTCGAAAGTAACCATAACTTAAAAACGGAATTTTAATGATAATAGATACATAAAAATGATTGTCTTTGTATTCTGATTCAAAATGCATGAATTTCCTTAGGTTTAATGTTACCCGTCATAAGCTAAGAGCCTGAGAATATTACGCCTTTTATAAGAAAAAAAAATCTTTAGTCATCAAGAAATTTCAACTGCTAACTTGTTTCAGAATTACTTTAAAGTCTAAAAAAAAGAACAAAAACAACTATAACAAAAAAATCCAACCTAATTTTGAACAGTTCTTGGGAACAAAGGGAAGTAAAGTGCAACTCGGCCCGAAAGTAACCATAACTTAAAAACGGAATTTTAATAATAATTGATACATAAAATTGATTGGCTTTGTATTCTGATTCCAAATGCATGAATTTCCTTAGGTTTAATGTTACCCGTCATAAGCTAGGAGTCTGTGTATATTACGCCTTTTAGAAGAAAAAAAATCTTTAGTCGTCAAGAAGTTTCAACTGCCAACTTGTTTCAGAATTCATATCAAGTCGAACAAAAACAACAAAAAACAACTATAACAAAAAAAAACAATGTTTTGCAGGATACTGCGGGTCATTTGCGGGAGTATTTTGTAGCACACCTTTAATTTTGGGCTTTTATTGAATTTTATTCATCTTTTAAGTGTTTGTTTTTTTTGCTTTTTTGGTTCTTTTCACATTGACTTTCCGCGTTTGTTTTTTGTTGTTTTTTTCTTCGGCACTTTCCTTGGATACATTTTTTCGTTTCACCCTGAAGAAGAGAGGCGTTTGTCCTCTCGAAATATTCACTTTGTGTTTTTTCAGTATTTTCATTTGGCCTATAAAAAACCCCCATTTTTCTCGTTTTTCTTTCCCATATATATATATATATATATATATATATATATATATATATATATATATATATATATATATATATATATATATATATATATATATATATATATATATATATATATATATATATATATATATATATATATATAAATATATATATATATATATATATATATATATATATATATATATATATATATATATAAAAAAAAAAAACACACACACAAAAACTAACACACACAAAAAAACCAAATAAAACCACCAACACTATACAAACAAAATAAATAAAAAAAAAACACAACAACACAACATATCACAAAACAACAAAAAAAAACAAAAAAAAAAAAACACACACACAAATACACACACACATATATATATATATATATATATATATATATATATATATATATATATATATATATATATATATATATATATATATATATATATATATATATATATATATATATATATATATATATATATATATATATATATATATATATATATATATATATATATATATATATATATATATATATATATATATATATATATATATATATATATATATATATATATATATTACGGACAAACAGAAGTTATTCAACATTACACCAGTAAGATCTAGAAATAAATATTAAATTTCAGTCCTGATGTGAATCTCTAAGAATAACATGAAAACTACTTGAAGTTGTGGGGAAAAAAGCTCTAAATAATTGCGAGGACTATGAAATCTTCTCCTATTGATCGCTCTGTTCTTATAAGACAGATATTAGTTGAAAAAAAAAAGAATTAAATGTATAGATGAAAAAAAGACACTAATACCTGAACCATTCGTGCTGCAGCCTCTTCTGCGGCTCTTAGAGCCATAAGGTTGTCTTCTGCGGCTTTTAGAGCCATAAGGGCTTCTCCAACTCTTGTTTTCTTATTTTGTAGCTTGCTGTCTTCAGCGCTTTCTTGGGGGGCCTTCATTTTTTCTGTGACTGAGGATTTGGGAAGTTGCACTAAAAGAAAAGTTTTCTTCCATTTATTGATAATCTTAGCTACGATTCCTGCTTAAGGGTAGACCCACTGTAGATAGTGTAAATTTATATACAGTGTGTAGACCGTAACTAGAAATTTTTTCTCGATTTTCAATATTTCTCTCTCGTCGGTGAATTGGTCAGGTAAATTTCTTTGACATTGACATAGAATCACTAAAACTGTAACTAAGGAGGAGGGTACCAGATGCTTAAAACTTCTAAGATCAGGCTTAGAAACGTCAGTTTATCATACATGTTATATATGCGTATTTTTATGGGTATGTGTTATATATATATCTCATTCACATGTTCTTTTTTATAATTTATTAAATTAAAAAAAAAATAAGTTTGTTCAACTAAAAGTAAGTGGAGTGGGCATGTTTTCTGAAAGCTCAAAAATCATCTACTTCAGAATTATTCTACTAAATAACTTGTAAGGCTATAAAACCATGCTTATGCATGACATTAGTATTCTGTATTATGTCATGCCTAACTTGATTTACACGATAGTAGAAATATGGAAATGAAACTAATCTAACATCAGTAATGTAAAAATTTTAAGTAAATAATGCAGTGAAAGTATTATGTGTTGATTTTCGGCTGTTTTGTCCTATTCCAGATTTTCCGGTGAACTGCGAAGACTAAATGCAACAGTGCTTAAGATATGCGACGATTCCCTTGGCCAAACACAAAAGTATTCCTTTTTAAAAATTGGTTTACCGGAGGGCAATGGGTAAGCATCACTGTTGGAAAATTGTAGCAACGACGTTCTAAGTTGAGGAGAAAATTAGCGAAGTATCGTGAATTTTGTAATGTTTACCCATTTTTTTTATTATTGAAGCCCTTGGAAGAAATGGGCTTAAAATTATGGTGACTCA
This sequence comes from Artemia sp. Qi Xiang Cuo, assembly GCF_049724085.1. Taxonomy (NCBI): domain Eukaryota; kingdom Metazoa; phylum Arthropoda; class Branchiopoda; order Anostraca; family Artemiidae; genus Artemia; species Artemia sp. Qi Xiang Cuo. Next base: position 21,505,633 of record NC_142797.1, on the reverse strand, counting down.
GTACCTAACGCGACCCTTAGCATCAAAGGGGCATAATTACATGGACTTCAATTATCATAGCTGAGCAGTGTGGGTGTCTTGGGCTAATTTCTTGAACGGGAAAAAATTGTGGCCCCAATAAAATTTCAAGTTTTTTTTGTAAATGTTAAAATTGACTATTTTTTCATGTAGCTCCTCTAATTCTTGTTTTTTTTCTAAAATGCTCTAATAATTCCCATAATTTCTGTGACCAAGGGTAATGTCACTCTTAATACTTAATATTAAATGTTCTTTGTAACTGGAAAATTGACCAGCCTACTAATCTAAAAAACAAACCAAAAGTATTATATACATATACGATTTACCATCAATTGAGCTAGTATTTTCTTAAATATTTAACAATAATTATACAGCAAAACTAGTTGTAAATTGAAAGATTCAAATTTTTCACTTTTTAGCGTCTCGAGGTTTTAAATGTCTATTGAACCTTCTTATGAAGGTGTCAACAGAGGGATTTGCAGGGATAATATCCTAGGAAGATCGTTCCAGATAGAAGTATCAAAGTGATCGGGGGTGGACACCCCCCCCCCACAAACACACCTCGTATTTTCCGGAAATACATGACAGAAATTTTGATATGACAATTTGTTGTCGTGGAAACTTCGATGCAAATTATTCAAGCAACAAATCCCCTCCCACGCCCACCATTGCCCCAAACACATCTAATCAAAATTTTGAAATAGCAATTTTGTTCAAAATAATTGACAGGTCCGGAAACTGTGTCTCTGAGGATCACCCCCTCCCCCCTCCCCCCCCAAGGCCCTCAGGACAAGCGTTTTAAGTTATGCCCTGAGGGCATATAAGGTACAAATAGAAAGGGTGATCGTATAAACTTCGGGGGGGAATCATTGGATTGGTAATCAGAAATTCTAGTCCCCTTTTTCAGACAGAGTGATTAGAGCGTGGATACTCTCCCCCGCACCTCGGGTTTTCCCGAAATCATCTCAATGGCGATTTATTGGCCATCATGACAGAAAATTTTTGATGGCCATTTATTGTCATAGAAACTTCAAAAACAGCTCATTCGATTAGAAATTGAAAGGGCCAGTGGCATTTTTATTAATCGAAAGTGATTGGAGGGCAATTAACCCCCCTCCCACCCCCGCCATTTCCTCAATCACATCCAATCAAAATTTTAACGTAGCCATTTTGTTCAAGGTAATTGAAACGTCTGGAAATTATGTTTTGCGGATGACACCTCCTTCCCCACAGCCCACAGGGCAAGGGTTGTAATTTATGTCCTGGGGGAATATAAGGTATATATAGAAAGGATGATCGTATAAACTTCGGAGTGGGCTCATTGGATTGGTAATCAGAACTTCTAGTGCCATTTAGGTATCAAAGTGATCAGAAGGTATATACCCCCCCCCCCCCATATCTCGTATTTTCTCGTATGAAGGTCAGAGAGGAAAGGAAACAAAAAATGATAAATAAAACCAAAAAAGGGTGAGAAAACGAGGATTTTGTCAGCCTGTGGTAATATATGAAGACTAAAAACCAGCAAACAATTTCGACTAGGACCTCCACCAAGTCGTCCTCAGTGCTATAAAAAAAAAAAAAAAAAAAAAAAAAAAAAAAAAAAAAAAAAATTGAACACTTTAGTAGGAATGGGTAATTACATACAGGGCTTACATAATTTATAAATGTTTCTTGGATGTAGACATGAGTTCAAAAACATTGCTGGATGTAGACATAAGTTCAACAACATTGCTGGGTGTAGACATAAGTTCAACAACATTTCTGGGATGTAGACATAAGTTCAACAACATTTCTTGGATTTAGACATAAGTTCAACAACAATTGCTGGATGTAGACATAAGTTCACCAACAATTGCTGGATGTAGACATAAGTTCAACAACAACTTGGATGTAGACATAAGTTAGACAACAACTTGGATGTAGAAATAAGTTCAACAACAACTTGGATGTAGACATAAGTTCAACAACAACTTGGATGCAGACATAAGTTCAACAACAACTTCGATGTAGACATAAGTTCAACAACCATTTTGGATGTAGACAAAGTTCAACAACATTGCTGGATCTAGACATAAATTCAACAACAATTTTGGATGTAGACATAAGTTCAACAACAACTTTGGATGTAGACATAAGTTCAACAACAATTTTGGATGTAGACATAAGTTCAACAACAATTGCTGGATTATCGACAATGATGGAAATCTGACGGGGAATTCTAATCTATCATTAGGGATTAAGAAACAATATGGCTTCTCTACTTTAGTGTCAGAGATAAATTAATATTCTATTTTTAGATATGACTTCTCTGGTCTTTAGGTCTGAGAGATAAATTAATATTCTTTCGAAACCTTAATAGTGTAACTAGGAACACCTTAGATTTTTTCAGAAATTCAAACGAGATTCAAGACAGACTGAACATATTTTACGCGGGAAATGGTTTCCTGGGAATTTTAAATGTGACAGCGCAGGGACGCCAAAACCAAAGGAACATTCTGAAATTACTTTTAGGGGATTATTTGGGCGAAAACAAATTAATCAACATTTTAGGGATTTTTTTGCGTGAAACAGTTTGAAACATTTTAGAGGATGATTTGGGGTGAAACTCTGTGGTCGTTATAATACACAAGTTCCATTTGAACAGTTTTGTAAGGTCACCTACCCAAACCCCCAACTTTTTTGCCCCCCCCCTCACTTTTTTACACTTTTTTTAAGCGCTTGAGACACAGAAGGGCCCCCCGAGGGCCCCCTCCCCCCAACTTTTTGCCACCCCCCCCCCACTTTTTTTAAATACTTTTTCTTGCATGCTTGAGACACACAAGGGTTCACCCCTCCCCCAACCTTTTGCCACCCCCATTTTTTTAATACTTCTTTTGCGCGCTTGAGACACAGGAGGGCCCCCCTCCCTCCAACTTTAGGGGTCCCCTCCATTTTCTTTTACATAGTATTTTTTTCAACTTTTTATTATTATTATTTTTTTAACATGATATGTTTTTCAACTTTTTTTTCTACATGTCTTCGAAAGACATGAAACATACTTAAAACATAAGAAATTCACATTTAATATTTGCACAATTTGTTAGTAACAGTTTTTTTCTTAGCAGTAACAAAATTTATTCTAATAGCACCAACTTTTTCATCAAAGATAACAAATTTTTCATTGTGATAACAAATTTTCTGTCAGAAGTAGCAAGATTTCCTTAAAACAAAAAAAATTTCTCTTCAAAGCGTTAACATTTCCCCTTATTAGTAACAAACTTTTGCCTAACAAACTAAAATTTCTCTTCGAAGTATCAACATTTCCCCTTAATACTAACAAACATCTACTTAAAACTATCAAATTTTTCTAAGAAGTATAATTTTTTTCCGTTCATGATAAAATGTTTTCAGTCAAAAGTAGCAAGTTTTCCTTAACCCTTCCAAATTTTCTCCAGCAAATAATCTGGAGAAATTTTGAAAAAAAAATAAAAAAAAAAAAAACTAACCTTTTAGAGTTCACTCTACAAGATCTGAACAAACATTGAATGAAAAACCAAAGCCGAAACCAATGAAAAAAAAAAGGATTTTACCGAAGAGATTGTGCAAGGATGTTTTGCCTAGCAATACCTTTGTTTTCTGCCATTTCCGTTTTCATTAGATATGTTAATAGGTTCTCTTAAATTAGATTGGGTGCAAATATTAAAAGAGTCTTTTAGTATTAAATTGTTGTAAATTTGGCTTAATGAAATGTCTCCGGTGTCCCTATTTATAGCCAAATTCCTGTTTATACATTTGTTTTATCTCAATCACCTCTTTGAAAGAAATTTTTATCATTTTTATTTATTTATCATTTTTTATTTCCTTTCCTCTCTTAGCTTCATACGTCATGTATAGCCAGTGTGGTCTTAGAAAGTATTTATCGTATTTTCTCGAAATGCATCTCAAAAAAATTTTGAGATGGCCATTTGTTTGTCTTAAAAACTTCGAAAACAGCCCATTCGATTGGAAATTGAAAGGGTCTGTGCCCTTTTTATTAGTCAAAAGTGATTAAACAGCAAAAAAAACCTTCCAACGCCCACCATTTCCCTAAAAACATCAAATAAAAATTTTGAGATAGCCATTTTTTTCAACGTAATTGAAAGGTCCGGAAATTATGTATTTCAGGATGACAATCACCCCCCCCCCCCCCCACAGCCCTCAGGGTAAAGGCAACAGCCCCCCCCCCCCCAACCTCATATTTTCCCAAAATGCATCTGATAGAAATTTTGATATGGCCATTTGTTGTCGTAAAAGTTTGGAAAAGGCCCTTTTTTAGTCAAAAGTGATTGGAGGGCAGCAAGCTGCCCCGCTACGCTTTATCAAATATATCAAGCGGCATTGTGTTTATGCTTTCCAATAAGACATCTCAGCAATGTGTCGAGAACGACTGGGGGTATTAAGTTTGAAACTTTTGGGGATACTACTATTACTATTTCTGCTCTTCCGATTCAAATAAATAAAAAGAAGGTAAGTGCATCCAGGTTGTCAAAGATCATAGATAGTCTTTTGGGAATGATATTAAGTTTTAGTTCAGAAGCTATAAAATTAAATTAAAAATTATACTGTTTGTGTCAATATTACAAAAATTTGAAAAAGTTTCTCCAACATACAAATAACAACCCATACTATGGAGTCTTATAGAAGAAAACTGGAAAGATATGCAACATTATTTTTTCTATGAAAAAGATTATATCAACAAAAAACGAACAGAAATTAATTAAAAAAAACTTTTTCAGTAAGACAAGTTTTCAAAGAAAAGAAAAGACCTCCATTAAGCCAAGAATGAGCAAAAATTAAGTCAAATAATCATTGAAACGTAAAACTACTACAAATCACTATCAATAAATAAATGAAACTCAAAAGAAGGGAAATCCGAGGCAACGCTACATCGTTGCCTATAGTAAAGGCCATACAGCTCCAATGTTTCATTATTAATTTATTTATTATTATTTTTTTCCCAGAGGCACTTCACATGGAAGGGGTCGTCGTATAAACTTCAAATGGGGCTCATTTGATTGGAAATCGAGAGTTCTAGTGCCCTTTTTAAGGGTCAAAAGTGATTGGAAGGCAACTAGCACCTCTTCCACGCCCACCATTTCCCCAAACACATCCAATCAAAATTTTGAGACAGCCATTTTGTTCTACGTAGTTGATTTCCGGATAGAAATTATGTTTTTGAGGAGGACACTCCCCCCACAGCCGTCAGGGCAAGGAGTGTAAGTTATGCCCTGGGCGTATATACGCTTTTTATAGAAAGCTTTGTCGTAGAAACTTCAAAGAGACTCATTCGATTGGAAATTCAAAGAGCTAGTGCCCTTTTTAACAGTCAAAAGTGATTGGAGGGCAACTAACCCCCCTCTCATGCCCACCTTTTCCCCAAACACATCCCATCAAAAATTTGAGATAACCATTTGGTTCAACGTGGTTGAAAGTTCTGGAAATTCGGTCTGTGAGGATGACAACCCTTCCCCTCAGAGCCCTCAGGGCAAGGGTTGTAAGTTATGCCCTAGGGGCATATAAGGTTTTTATAGAAAGCGTTGTCGTAGAAACTTCAAAAAGGGCTCATTCGATTGGAAATTTAAATGGCTAGTGTCGTTTTTAATAGTCGAAAGTGATTGGAAGGCAACTAATACCCCTTCTACGCCCACCATTTCCCCAAACACATCCAAACAAAATTTTTAGATAGCCATTTTGTTCAACGCAGTTGAAAGTTCTAAAAATTATATCTTTGAGCAGGACACTCCTCCCACAGTCTTCAAGGAAAAGGTTATAATTTATGCCCTGGGGGCATATATGGTTCTTGTCAAAGGAATGCTCATATAAACTTCAGAATGGGCTCATTTCATTGGAAATTGAAAGTTCTAGTTCAATTTTTAAGCATCAAAATATCGGAGGGTAACCAGCCCCCCTCCCCCACTCCCTTTTTCCCAAATGCATCCGATAAAAATTTTGAGATAGCTATTTTGTTAGAAATAGTTCAAAGACCATATAACAAAAACTCGTGTGTCGATTTTTTCCGGTGAAACTTGCCCTTTTTAATAGTCAAAAGTGATTGGAGGGCAACTAACCCCCCTCTCACGCCGAATTTTTCCCCATACACATCAAATCAAAATTTTTAGACAGCCATTTTCTTCAATGTAGTCAAAAGTTCTAGAAGTTAGGTCTTTGAAGATGATAACTCCCCTCAGAGGCCTCAGGGCAAGGGTTGTGAGTTATGCCTTGGGAGCATACAAGGTTTTTAGAGATAGCGATGTTGTAGAAACTTTCAAAAGGGCTCATTCGATTGGAAAGTAGAAGGGCTTGTACCCTTTTTAATATTCGAAAGTGATTGGAGGATAACTAACAGCCCTCTCACACCCACCACTTCCCCAAATACATCCAATCAAAATTTTAAGATAGCCATTTTGTTCGACGTAATTAAAAAGTTTGGAAATTATGTTTTTGAGGATGACAATCCCCCCACAACCCTCAGGGCAAGTGTTGTAAGTTATACCCTGGGGGCATATAAGGTTTTTTTCATGTAGAAAGCGTTGTCGTAGAAACTTCAAAAGGGCTCATTCGATTGGACATTGAAGGGGCTAGTGCCTTTTTAATAGTCGAAAGTAATTGGAGGGCAAGTCATCCCCCTCTCACGCCCACCATTTCCCCAAACACATCCAATAAAAATGTTGAGATAGCCATTTTGTTCACCGTAGTTGAAAGGTCAGGAAATTATGTCTTTGAGGATGAAACTCCCCCCCCCCAAAGCCCTCAGGGCAAGGGTTATAAATTTTGCCCTGGGGGCATATAAGGTTTCTATAGAAAGTGTTGTCGTAGAAACTCCAAAAACGGCTCATTCAGTTGGAAATTGAAAGGGCTAGTGCCCTTTTTAATAGTCAAAAGTGATTGGAGGGCAACTAACCAACCTCTCACGTCCACCATTACCCCAAACACATCCAATCAAAATTTTTAGATAGCCATTTTGTTCAACGTAGTAGAAAGTTCTGGAAATTAGGTCTTTGAGAATGACAACCCCCTCAGAGCCCTCAGGGCAAGGGTTGTAAGTTATGCCCTGGGGGCATATAAGGTTTTTATAGAAAGCGTCGTCGTAGAAACTTCAAAGAGGGCTCATTCGACTGGAAATCGAAAGGGCTAGTGCACTTTTTAATAGACCGAAGTGATTGGAGGGCAACTAACCCCCCTCTCACGCCCACCATTTCCCTAAACACATCCAATCAAAATTTTGAGATAGCAATTTTGTTAAACGTAGTTGAAACTTCTAGAAATTAGGTCTTTGAGATTGACACCCCCTTCCCAGCCCTCAGGACAAGGGTCGTATGTTATGCCCTGGGGGAATATAAGGTTTTTATAGAAAGCGTTGTCGTAAAAACTTCAAAGGGGCTCATTCGAGTGAAAATTGAAAGGGCTACTGCCTTTTTTAATAGTTGAAAGTGATTGGAGAGCAACTAACGCCCCTCTCCCGCCCACCATTGCCCCAAACACATCCAATCAAAATTTTGAGATAGCCATTTTGTTCAACGTAGTTAAAAGTTCTGGAAATTAGGTCTTTGAGGAAGACAACCCCCTCAAAGCCCTCACGGAAGGTTCTGGAAATCAGGTCTTTGAGGATCGCAACCCCCTCACAGCCCCTAGGGCAAGGGTTGTAGGTTATGCCCTGGGGGCATATAAGGTTTTTATAGAAAGGGTCGTCGTAGAAACTTCAAAGAGGGCTCATTCGACTGGAAATCGAAAGGGCTAGTGCACTTTTTAATAGTCGGAAGTGATTGGAGGGCAACTAACCCCCCTCTGACGCCCACCATTTCCCTAAGCATATCCAATCAAAATTTTGAGATAGCAAGTTTCTTCAACGTAGTTGAAACTTCTAGAAATTAGGTCTTTGAGATTGACACCCCCCCCCCCTCCCGCAGGACAAGGGTCGTACGTTATGCCCTTGGGGCATATAAGGTTTTTATTGAAATCGTTGTCGTAGAAACTTCGAAAGAGCCCATTCGCTTGGAAATTGAAAGGGCTATTTCCTTTTTTAATAGTTGAAAGTAATTGGAGGACAACTAACGTCCCTGTTCCACCCATCATTGCCCCAAACACTTCCGATTAAAATATCGAGATAGCCATTTTGTTTAAAATTGTTTAAAGTTATAGAAATTAGGTCTTTGATGATGACGACCCCCCTCAGAACCCTTACGGCAAGGGTTGTAAGTCATGCCCTGGGGGCATATAATGTGTTTATAGAAAGCGTTGTCGTTAAAACTCAAAAAAGGCTCATTCGATTGGAAATTTAAAGGGCTGGTGCCCTTTTTAATAGTCGAAAGTGAATGGAAGGCTTATAGTAAAGAGCGATATGGGTAAAATGTTTTTTTTTTTTTTTTTTTTTTTTAGACATGGGCACTTCGTAACGAAGAAGTTGTAGTAGAAACTTAGAAAAGGACTCATTCGATTGAAAATAAAATATAGTTGAAAGTGATTGGAAGGCAACTAATCCCACTCACTCACCCACCCTCCCATTTGCCCATTATGTTTAAAAACTAAATGTTGCATTAAGATTAAACCAAAATGCACCGTGTTAATGCTAATTCCCAATAAAACATCTCAACAGTATCCCAGAACGACTGAGGGTATTATGTTCAAACTTTCGGGGCTGCTTCTGCTCTTAAAATTTAACCAAATCAAAATAGCGTAAGTGTATCAAAGCTATCAAAGAGAGTAAATAGATTTTTTCGCGAATGGTATCAGGTTTTCTATTTCAGGTCAACCAGAGGAGGTATTAACCTAAATTAAACACTACTATTTGTATCCAGATTTTTAAAAGGGTGTATGTTATTAAAAATTGCTGAAAAAAATTTTCCAGCATACAAATAGCAGGTCAAACTATAAATTCTTTAAAAAAAGAAAAGATTTAAACTATTATTTTCTTTTTCTTTGAAAAGACTATGTCAATATAAAGACGAACAAAAATTAATTAAAAAAACTTTTTCCACAAAACAAGTTTTTCAAAGAAACGTAAAGAACTCTGTTAAGCGAAAAATGGTAAAAATAAAATCAGACAGTATAGCAAGCGTGAAATTACCACAAATCAGCATCGATAAATAAATGAAACCCAAAACCAACAGAAATTACAATAAATAACCAAGTCAAACTAGAAACGAGCAGAAATTAACATGAGTAGGGCTCAAAACCCCTATGCCTTCCCAAGGCCAGAACATAATTTGCACTTTATTGAAAAAATACAAATGAATGTACATTGTCAGTTTAATATACATATACTGATATCTATTAATCAAAATGTTAGTATTATTTGATTTATTAAAGGTATAAAAGTAAAAACATTTATAATTTTTTCAGCAAAGTGCAAATCATGTTCTGGCCTTGGGAAGAAATAGGGGTTTTGAGCCCAGCTCATGTTAATTTCTGCTCGTTCTGAGTTTGAATCTGTTATTTATTGTAACTTCTGTTCGTTTTGGGTTTCATTTATTTATCAATGCTGATTTGTGGTAGTTTCACGCTTGGTAGATAATTTTATTTTATTTTTGCTCATTTTTGGTTTAATGGAGTTCTTTACTTTTCTTTGAAAAACTTATTTTGTGGAACAAGTTTTCTTTTAATTAATCATAAATAAAGATTATCAAAACCTTAAGAAACAAATTCCAGCATATGTCAATTAAACTGACAACCCTGGGTCATTTGTTGTTTTTTTTTGTTTTTTTTCAGTAAAGCACAAATTTTGTTCTGGTCTTGAGAAGGCATGCGGGTTATCAGCCCTAATCATGTCAATCTTTACTCGTTTTGAGTTTTACTCGCCTATAAAATTTTGTAATTTCTGGTCGTTTTGAGTTTTATTTATTTATTGATACTGATTTGTGGTAGTTTTAAGCTTGGAAGATTATTTTACTTAATTGTTGCTCATTCTTGGCTTAATGGAGCTCTTTACTTTTCATTGTAAAACTTGTCTTGTGGAAAAAGTTTTTCACATTAATTATTAGTAAAGATGGTGGGTACGCTGAAAATATTAAAAAAAGAATAGCCAAAGCCTAGGGTGTTTTTTGCACTTGAAAAAGCTTGGAAGAGTAGGAAGATAAGTCTGTGAACCAAAATTAGAATATTGGATGCTAAAATGATGACAGGTTACAAGTATTGGTTCCCAAGCATGGACGCTCCAAAAAACAGAGGAAGTTTTGCTGGATGTTTTCCAGAAAAAATGCCAATGGATTGCTCCGGGTATCCGACTAACTGACTGTATTTCAGAAGATGGCTGTACGAAAACTGTGGTTCAATCTTGCTTTCTAGGGCTATAATGAAAGAAAGAGTTGAGATGGCTAGGGCAGGTTCTGCGGAGGAAGGGTGAAACGTTACTTAAGTACTTTTTGGCCAACCGTTTAGAGCTAAGTGACAAGCAGGTCTTCCTCAGTTGGGGTGGGAGGAATTCACAAGGGAAGATTTAAGAGAAATGGGAACTTCCTGGACGGAAGTGAAGAGGGATGCTTTGAATAGATTGGGATGGACGAGAACCGTACGTAACTGTATTGGCCTCAGGCAGCTTGGTGCTCCAGTGAGGTGTTATTACTAACAGTACTAATAATTCATGGGACAGATCCATTCTCTTTTTTTATTAAACCCCAGAGCGTTATTTCTGTTTTTTTTACGGTTAATTCTAGTTTTGTAATTGGTAAAATTGGTCACGGTAAACTTGGGTATTTTACGTATTTTACCGTAATTTTACGGACCCTCGTAAAATTTTACTGACATATTTTACGAAGGCTTGCAATTTTCATAGCACAAAAGCGCGAAGAGATTGGCAGTAACAGGTTTGGATATTATTTTGTTTTGTGTATAGCTGTAATATCTAGCTTAGAAGGCCGTCTGTCTGACTTCAGTCTCCTGTTATCAGAACGATAAAGTGTATTATAGTACAGGTAATTATAATTTTGAAATGGTGGAATAGTAGTTGAAATAAAATTATATTCGTTCTTCTAGCAGTTCAAGAAAAAAAGGGCTACAAGCAGGATTGTCATATGACAAAAAAAAAAATTAAACAGCCGAGAAAAACAAGGGTAATGTCAACTAGTGGACAGAAAGGAAGCGGAAATAACAGAAGCAGGTATTTCGTCAGGGGCTTCAGCCCAGCCGTCTTCAGTTCTAAAAAAAAAACGAAGGAAAACTAACATTTTGAAGTAAATCTTAACAGAGCAGAAAAGACTGAATTAAACAAACCAAGCCATGATAAATAAAAGACTATTCACCAATTAGATTAGGCAAGGATCCCCTGCTTAGAGAGTGACTTAGATTGTTTACTAACCTAAATTTCATTGAAAGAGTGGTCAGACGATCTTAATTTAAGTTGAAGAAAAATGTTATTTGAATCTTTAAATTTTAAGTTATTGTAGATTGGGCTTATAGGAATATCTCCAGCAGCTCTATTTAAAGCAAGGCCTCTATTGATATATTTTTCAATTTCAATTGCCTTATTAAAAGAATGTGGGTAGCCATTTACTTCAGATATTAAAGTTGCCTCATCAAAAGGAACTGAATGGTCTTGATTTTCAATGATGTAGAGGGCAAAAGCAAAATCAATATTCTCATTTTTATTTTCACATCCCAGAAAAATCTTGTGTTCATGCCGTCATTCCCCGGGAGCGGATGATTACCCTCTCCTCCGGAAAATACCCCCATGGAGAATCTCCCATTCCCCGGCGCCCCCCCCCCCCCCGTTTCCCACTTGGGTAATTCCGGATCATCATTAGAAGGGAAACTGAAATTTCTACTCTTCCGTTTAAGTCAGAGTTAATCGTATGGCATTGCCTATATTAAACACTCATAAGGGTTCAAAATATTAATAATTAATTTTTCCGAGAGGCTTTTCACGAAGAAGGAGTGGTCGAATAAATTTTGGAGGAGGCTCAGTCAATTGGAAATCGAAAGTTCTAGTGTTTTTCCCTAAGATTCAAAATTTTAAAGGATATAACAGTGTTGAAAAAAATTTTAATTGCTGGCCAGCTGAGTTTCAACTTTGCCTTGGGAAATTTACTTTTAAGCTGTTGCGTGGTCATATTTTGATAGGTAGTTTACTTATACTGAAATTGTTTACGTAGTTACTTATACTGAAATTGTACAACATTATCGTAACAAGTGATGCATTTGATTTTTCTCTAAAAGTGTTGGATAATATTTGATTTGCGCATTTTCGGTTTTGTTTTACACTATGCAAATCCTTTTTTACTTATCTTAAAACTACCTGTGATTTTTCAACGTAGAGCATTTTTCAGACACTGCCAAGCAAAATGGCCATCTTTTACACACCTGATTTAAGGTTTGTACACGTTTCAAATCGTTATTACGTAATTGTGACAGCAGTATCATTGATTGCAATATCATATATTCCATTAGAGATGCTATTAAAACGCCTTGTAAACACGTTTTTCAAAAGGTAAATGATCCATTTACCTCCAAATGTCTGAACATTGGCAACAATACTTCTTTTTTTCTTTTCTTTTTTTTCTCAGTAATGTATTCTGAAAGTTTGGGTTTTGAAACAAGATTCAGGAACTTTTTTCAACGTAGTTTTTTTAGATGGCAATTTTAGACAAAATAAAAGAAAAAAGAAAATCCAACATAAATATACCCCCTCTCCTCCAAAGTTTATTTTCTCTTAGTCTAGAATAGACTCTAGTGAATAATGTAAACCCAGGAATGTTTTGTTCTGTTTTTTTTTTCCTTTAATGCGGAATTTTGCAATAATTCCTTCAAAAGGCTGTTTAATTAACTAATTTTATGTTTATTAACATTATTCTGTTAAGCCTTCTGGGGGCTTCTAGAGATTCCAAGGATTTTCTCTATATTCTGCAAACATTACAAAAATTAGAATTCCATGAAAAAAAGAATCACGTTAAATTTCATAAAGACTGAGATCAAGTGTGTCAAAATACAAGTCTATGCGTTAATTGATAAAAATTTGCCTAATGTAAAATAAACAAAGGGATGAAACGGCTTTCGTATTATCTCTTTTTGAAAGCATACCTTCTTCCTTTAATGTGAATGAGCCAGCCAGAGCCTGAAATGAGTTGCAAGAATTGCTTTCAGGAGTGTCCAAACCATAGAATGAATAAGACAAATTTGATACTTCCATGGGTTCATCATTCTTAATTCTCAAAGAATCTAAGATTTCTGAAAGATAATGTGATTGAATGACACAAAAACATTACAGAAGACAAGACAAGACAAAACGTGTAGTAAACCATAAAATGAACCATTTGTTTCTCGTCTCCAAGGAAGGGCCTTGGCTTTAAAATTCCCTCGTAAGCCTTGCTTGGGCTTTTAATATAAACTTCGAAATTTCGAAAAAAATAACAGCATTGACAGTTGATCGGAAGAACAGAAATAATTGTTATAAATGTTGATAAGTCTAGGCAAAAGAAAAGGCTACAAAAATATGTAAGACCTCTCCTCCCCTCCCCAGCTCATTGTCTCTAAGATAGATCTAAGATAGAGTCTAAGATAGAATCTAGTAAACTATTTATGCCTAAAACTGGTTTTTCCTGCTTTTTAACAACAGATCGTGCAATAACTGTAATAATCATAAATTGCAATTTGGTACCTGCGCTACGTAGACCATTGGTGAGCATACAAAAAAGATCAAGTTAATATCATCAAAAATGTTGGTTGAATGATAAGTTTGTTCAAATGCTAAGTAAGTTTAATTAGGATAAAAAAAAGCCTTTTTCCATTAGTTCTAAATCTATTGGATTTTCAATACTATTAGAGAAATCAAACACAAAAAAAAACACAATTTTGGTATGTGCGTTAACATGGATGTTTTATCAATTAATTAAAAAAAAACTTTCCAAAAAATAAGTTTTTCAAAGAAAAGTAAAGGCCATTTTAAACTTCAGCTCAGAAAATATAAATACCTGTTAAAATTTAAACTCAAAACGACCAAAAATTAGTATTAAATAATAAATGAAACCCAAAACGAACAGAAATTAAATAAACAATCATAGCAAAAAACATACAACAAGTAATAATATAAATGGATAAATAGATCTTAAAGCGATTAATGCTTAGATTGAATATGAAAATCAAGCTTAAAACGAAAACAAATATTTTGCTATTAAAGTATAAATGAAACTTAAAACGAACAGAAATTAAATAAACAATCAACGCGAACAAACACACAATATATATTAATGTAAATGAATAAATAAATCTTAAAACGAGTGAAACTTAAATTGAATATGCAAATCAAGTTTGAATCGAATAAAAATAACTACAAACAAGAGTTTGGGTATCGCATCACTGCAGAAGCCTAAAACCTACTGCATCATTGGCGCTTTACTGAAAACAATTCATTGAAATATTTTCACTTTTGTAACTTTAAGAAATCAAAAATTAATTAAGATTTTAGGGAATAAATATCAGCATATGTAAATTAAATTGACACTGCACATTTTATTTTTAGTAAACTCATTTGAATTTTTTTCAGTAAAGTACAAATTATATTCTGGCTTTTAGAAAGCATAGGGGTTTTGAACCTTTCTCACATTAATCTATGATCGTTTTGGGTTTGAATCGATTGTTTATTTTTATTTTTGTTCGTTTTGGGGTTCAATTCTTTATCGATACTAATTTGAGGTATTTGCGTGCTTTGTATATTATATGATAATACGGACGCCAGGTTTTGAAAATATGAACCATACCACGACTGAATGAGGCTTCTACGAGAATTAGCCGACCCTCCACCCCCTAAATAGACCTTGCGGATTCAAAAATACCAATGGCACTTGCTTGCGATTGGTGGAACACTCCGAAACTTGACATTTTATTATATTTTGGTGTTTCATGCAAGAAAATGCATGTTCCACAAAGTTTGAGGTCCAGTTTTCCCCTCAAATAGAAATGCCTAGAAGCCATAGAATGTTCTCATAACAAACTAACACGATTAGTTACAAAAAATGGCCGAGTTAAAAAAAAATGGCAAAACTATATGAGTCTTGAACAGTCTTGGAAAGTATAAACAAAATCAAAATAAATATTAGATATATAATGATATTAATTGTTGAAAGATCCATCAGTTCAAGATTTTTTTTCACTGTAATTTTTATTTTAATTTTCAATGCTGTAAGAACTGGAAAATAATAAATTTTCAATATACGAGTAATTCGTTTTCAGTGAAGCACCAATGACGCAGAAGGCTTTAGGTTTTTACAGTTAAAGAAGGGGGCAGTATCCAAATTTTGCTTGTAGTGAAACTATATTTGTCTTGACCAATCTTGAAAAGAACTAATAAAATAAACTGAATATTTGATGCATAATGATACTAATTGCTAAAAGTTCATCAGTTCAAAATTATACTTTAATTTTAATATTTATTTTCAATATTAAGTACAAAAGAAAATATTTGCAATATAATTCGTTTTCAGTAAAGCGTCAATGACGCAGTAGGTTTTAGGCTTCTGCAGTGAGACGATACCCAAACTCTTGTTTGTAGTTATTTTTATTCGATTCAAACTTGATTTGCATATTCAATTTAAGTTTCACACGGTTTAAGATATATTTATTTATTTACATTAATATATATTGTATGATCAGCCGCATTGATTGTTTATTTAATTTCTGTTCGTTTTAAGTTTCATTTATACTTCAATAGAAAGATATATGTTTTCGTTTTAAGCTTGATTTTCATATTCAATCTAAGCATCACTCGCTTTAAGATCTGTTTATTCATCTATATTATTATTACTCGTTGTATGTTTTTTGATATGATTGTAGATTTAATTTCTTTTCGTTTTGGGTTTCATTTATTCTTTAATAGTAATTTCTGGTCACTTTGAGTTTGAATTTTAACAGGTATTCGTATCTGCTCAGCTTAAGTTTAAAATGGCCTTTACTTTTCTTTGAAAAACTTATTTTTCGTAAAGTTTTTTTAAATAATTTTTGTTCGTTTTTGATTGCAAAAAGTTTCAAGTTTTTATGGAATGGAGGGGGGGTGCTTACTGTCAGATTATTCTCGACTTTAAAAAACGGATCTAGAACTTTCAATTGAAATCGAATGAGGCTTTTTTAAAAGTCTATACGATTACCTCTTTGATAAAAACCTTATATATGAACAATAGACATCTTGCATAACTTCTGGACAGTGATTGGCAACAATGAATGGATTGAAAAAATTGCTCCAATAAGGGGGTCTAGACCATTTCACTTGCTGACACAAAGGGATCACGACTGTTTGGAATTGACCTTAATAGGAATTTGTGTGCCAAAGCAATTTTGCATCTATCACAGAGTATGTATTTTAACCTTATAATTGGATAATTATAATAGATATCCTATGTGTTCTTCCAATACAAAACCCCTTCCCATAAGTTATAAGCCCCCCTTAATAAGTTATGCCCCAGGGCATTACTTACAACGCCTACCCCTGGACCCTGGTGGGCTGTGTCGATACGGGAGTTTTTTGTTATCAGAACTTTGAACTATTTTAACAGAATGTCTATCTCAAAATTTTGATCTGATGCATTTAGGGCGTGGAGGAGGGAGGGGGTCTAGTTGTCCTTTAATCTCTTTTGACTCTTAAAACATGAACATGAACTTTCAATTTTCAATCAAATCAGCCCTCTCTAAAGTTTATGCGAGCATCCCTTCCATAAGAAATAATATGAAGGATTCGGAGAATCCTTAAATTAAAACCCTTGCCCTGAGGGCTTTGGGGAAGTTGTAATCCTCAAAGACCTAATTTCCAGAACTTAAAACTACGCTTAATAGAATGGCTGTCTTATAATTTTGATTGGATGTGTTTGGGGAAAAGGTGGGCGTGAGAGGGGGGTTAGTTGCCCTCAAATCACTTTCGACTATTACAAAGGGCACTAGCCCTCAGAATTTCCAATCGAATGAGCCTTTTTTGAAGTTTCTACGACACCACCTTCTATAAAAACCTTGTATCCCCCCAGGGCATAACTTAAAGCCCTTGTTCTAAGAGTTGTGGGGGATTTTCCTCCTCAAAAACATATTTTCTATTTAGAAATCAACTACGCTGAACAAAATGGCTATCTCAAAATTTTGATTGGATGTGTTTGGGGGAATGATGGGCGTGGGGGGGGGGGCTAGTTGCCCTCCAATCACTTTCGACGATAAAAAAGGGCACTAGCCCTTTGAATTTCCAATTGAATGAGCCTGTTTTAAAGTTTCTACGACAACACCTTCTATAAAAACCTTATATGCCCCCAGGGCATAACTTAAAACCCTTGCCAGGAGGCTTGTGGGGGAGTGTACTCCTCAAAAACATATTTTCTATCTGGAAATCAACTACACTGAACAAAATGGCTATCTCAAAATTTTGATTGGATATGTTTGGGGGACTGTTGGGCATAGGGGGGGGGGGCTATTGGCACTCCAATCATTTTTGACTATTAAAAAGGGCACTAGTCTTTTGAATTTCCAATTGAATATCCCTGTTTTGAAGTTTATATGACAACACCTTAAATAAAAACCTTATATGCCCCCAGGGCATAACTTAAAACCCTTGCCCTAGGGGTTTTGGGGGAGTGTCCTCGTCAAAAATGTATTTTCTATCCGGAAATCAACTACACTGAACAAAAATGGCTATCTCAAAATTTTGATTCGATGTGTTTGGGGGAATGATGGGCGTAGGGGGGGGGGGGCTAGTTGCCTTCCTATCACTTTTGACTATTAAAAAGGGCACTATCCCTTCGAATTTCCAATCGAATGAGCCTTTTTTTAAGTTTCTATGACAACACCTTCTATAAAAACCTTATATGCCCCCAGGGCATAACTTAAAACCCTTGCCCTGAGGGTTGTGGGGGATTGTCCTCCTCAAAATCATGCTTTCTATCTGGAAATCAACTACGCTGAACAAAATGGCTATCTCAAAATTTTGATTGGATGTGTTTTGGGGAATGATGGGCGTGGGGGGGGGGGGAGGGGCTAGATGCCCTACAATCACTTTAGACAATTAAAAAGGGCACTATCCCATTGAATTTCCAATCGAATGAGCCTTTTTTAAAGTTTCTACGACAAAACCTTCTATAAAAACCTTATATGCCCCCAGGGCATAACTTAAAACCGTTGTCTGGAAGGTTTTGGGGGAGTGTCCTCCTCAAAAACATTTTTTTCTATCTGGAAATCAACTACGCTGAACAAAATGGCTATCTCAAAATTTTGATTGGATGTGTTTGGGGAAAGGATGGGCGTGGGGGGGGGGGGCTAGGGGCCTTCCTATCACTGTCCACTATGAAAGTGGGTATTAGCTCTTTAATTTCCAATCGCTTGTACATGTTTGGAAGTTTTTACGAAACAGTCTTCTGTATAAACCTTATATAAATAACATATATAATTGACACCCTTTACCCTGGTATTTTGTGGGGAATATTCTCATCAGAAACTTCTTTTATCTTTGGTCATCAACTACGCTGAACAAAGCGGCTATCTCAAAACTTTGATCGGATGTGTTTGGGGAAAGGATGGGCGTTGGGGGCGGGAGGCGGGCTAGTTACACTCCAATCACTTTCGACTATTAAAAAGGGCACTAGCCCTTTAATTTCCAATCGTATGAGCCTGTTTTGAAGTTTCTACGACAACGTCTTCTATAAAAACCTTAAAGGCCACAGGGCATAACTTAAAACCCTTGCCCTGAGGGTTGTGGGGGACAATCCTCCTCAAAAATATATTTTCTATGTGGAAATCAACTACGCTGAACAAAATGGCTATCCCAAAATTTTGATTGGATATGTTTGGGGGAATGATGGGCGGGGGGGGGGGGCTAGTTGCCCTCCAATCATTTTCGACTATTAAAACGGACACTAGAACTCTCGATTTCCAATCGAATGAGCCCCCTTTGAAGCTTCTACGACGACCCCTTCCATATGAAGTGCCTCTGGGAAAAAAAAAAATAATAAAACACTGGAGCCGTATGGCCTTTACTATAGGCAACGCTACAGCGTTGCCTCTGAAATTCAAAAATGGAGGAATTTGTAGAGGGCTAAAATTTTGTCGCATCTACATTCAACATTACAATTTTTAGATAAGGAACCTCGCAAAAAACCAGTTGTCTATTTACTGAATTTACCTGAAAAAAAATTTTGTTTAATCTTCTCTAGCGGGTCGAATCATTTATCTATATTCTTAACATATTAAAAAAAAATTATTCAGCATAATCTACAAATAAAAAAGACAAACTATTTTATGTATCCAAGGAAAGCTGGCAGCGGCTCCCACTAATGAAAGGAATAATCCCATCATGTTTCATATGGACTGAGACCAAGTGTGTCAAAACGCAAGTTTATGCTTGATTTGACAAAAAAAAAAATAGCCTTATGTAAAACTAACAGGATGAAAAAGCTATTGCATTTTTTCTGCTTGAAAGCAGAAAAAACCTTCTTCATTTGATGTAAAAGAGCCAGCCAGAGCCTGAAAGAAGTTGCCAAAACTGCTCTTAGGAGTGTCCAAACCATAAGATGAATGAGAAAAATTTGAAACTTTCAAAGGTTCATCATTCTTAATTTGGAAAGGATCCGCGATTTCTGGGAGATAAAGTGATTGAATCACACAAAAAAAGCAAAACAGAACAGATGGCAAGACAAAACGTGTAGTAAACTTTGGAATGAACCCTTTGTTGCTTTCATCAAAAGGGGTGCCTTGGCTTGAAAATTGTTTCTTACACCTAGCGTGGGCTTTTATTATAAAGTAATGGTAAAAAAAACTTTTTCAATAAAACAAGCTTTTCAAAGAAAATTAAAGAACTCTTAAAGAGAAAAATTAGAAGAAAAAGCTAAACAATCTTTCAAGCGTAAAAATTACCATAAATCACCATCAATAAATAAATGAAACCAAAACGAACAGAAATTACAATAAATAACCGAGTCAAACTCAAAACGAGCAGAAAATAGCATGAGTATGGCTGACATCCACCATGCCTTCTCAGGACCAGGGCATAATTTGCACTTTACTGAAAACGAAATAAATTCGGTACTTGTATGATGTACCCCCTACCTAATATTCTTTTAATATGTTTCTCTGACGCTCAATACTAATAAAAGTTACCAAAGTAAGATAAAAATATAATACTTTAAAAACAAATTTGGGCTATATATTTGCACATTAGGGGGGGGGGGGGGTATATCAGCCTTTCGCTGTCATTCATAGCGTGGGGTTCTCCGGGACGGTGAGTGTATTTTGTTTGCTGGGGCCAGAGTATTTTACTCTTTTGCAGAAGAGGGCTGTGGAAGGGCACTGTTAACTAGCCATAAGTGAGGATGGCGTTAACGAAAGATCATTTCAACCGTAAAATGGATGATATACTGGCAATCATTTTCGAACTTTAACAGGAGAAAAAGTTGCTAAAAGATTAAAATAAGTGTCTCCGGAAAGAGTTGACGAGTTAGAAATTACCTAGTGTTTGTATGGACTTCTATCCTAGAAGGTCAAATCTAGTAATTCATGGGCTTCCGAAATCATCGGCTAGCGAGGATCCCGTAAGTACAGTGAGGTCATTATTTGTTGATAAACTCAGTATTCAAGACAGTTCAGGCACTGATATTGAAAAATGCAATAGAATAAAAAAGAAAGGATTTGCTGGGTCTGATCGCGCTAATAGAGCTTCGGGTTCAAAAACTGGTTTAGAGGCTATCTTTGTGACTTTTGCTCGACCTAATGATCATGACATGATTATGCAAAACTGCGATAAGAAAAAAAGTCAGGAATTAACCTGGCCGTGGATCTAACGCCAGAACTTGCTAAGCGCCGAAAGGAGCTTTTTATCTATGGGCTTCAAATTGCGTATTTCTACTAAAAGTGATAAAAATTAGTAAAAACAGTGTTGTGCGAAAAGAGATCAAGGTGTGACTAGAAGTAAAAACAACTTGAAACGCGTCATGGAAAAAGCACGACGACGCTTGTTATGATTTGCTGCAAGCAATCTCAGATCCGCGAAATCCAGTTGTGGAAGTTTCTAACTGATCATAGCGAATTTTTGCTGGAATGTTTAATTGGCGTAATAATCGGTTAAAGTGTGCCCCGGGCTATGATGTGGTACTCTGTTTACTTCGTGTGTTTTTCGAGGTATTATTTTTTGTTTCCATTTGTTTTGTTTTTGTTTTGGAAAATAAGTTCAGTCGGTTTTTTATTTTTCTCCTCACAAGTTTCTCTTCCTTGTCGGTGTGAACTCGGGTAGACCTTCAGATTTATCCAAGTCAAAAGAGTTTTGTCAAATAATAAAGTAAACGGGAATCGTACAGATCTGGTATAGATTTTGCTCTACTAGAAAACGAAACATTAGATCACTCACATCTATTTGGTGGTGAGATAATTAGAGATAATGATTTTCAGATTTTTCAAGGTGATGAATATCCCAAATTCCATTACTATTTTGTAGCTTCAGATAGACCAGAATCTTTTATTTCGTCTAATTTTTCTATGGTTCAACTAAACTGTTAAGGGCTATGCACCTCTATGAGTGATTTTCAGGTTATTAGTTTTGGTCGCCCAGCCTAAAATTTTTGGTTTGTGTGAATCGTTCCTAAACCAACAGACGTCTACTCTGGTTTATCTTCCAAATTATCATTCAGAATTCCTTCATCGTAAAGAGATGAAAAAGGGAGGACTAGCATTTTATATAAGTGATTCTCTACACGCGTTTCGAAATGATAACTTGACTGATATAGAAGGCATTTCTGAATTTATTTTTATTGAAATAAATGTAGCTCATAAATTGGTGAGATATACCGGCCTGCTTCTGGATCAATCCGGAATTTTTCGCCCATCTCGAAAGTATTTTTGAGAGGATAACCCAATCAGAATATTTTGAGTTGTTCTTGATGGGTGATTTTAATATAGATCCCGGTCTTCCGTTATAAAAAGATGCAGTTGATTTTCTTTCGATGATGGCTTTTTTCGGATTATATCCGTCTATTACTATTCCGATGCGTGTAACGCAAACGTCTCATACGATAATTAACAATATTTTTTTGTTCAAGTTTCCCGACTTCTGCTTCTGTTTTAGTTTCAGATATGTCTGACCATTACCCCATTTTGGCATCGTATTCAGTTCAAGAACATGAAATTTTAAGTCACCAGATTAATCAAAATTTGAAATTTCTGAATTTATCGGATGATTATGTAAAACTTTTTAAAGAGGAAGCAGGTAAAATAGATTGGTCGTCATTGTATGAAGAAAAAAATTTGGATACCGCTTTCCAACTGTTTCTTTGTATTGCTATGGAAAAAATGGAAGAATGCTGTGAAGAGTGTAGTCCGCAACTCCAGGAAGTTTTTTCCCTGGCGTCCGTGGGTTTCTAAGGGTCGTCTTGACTGTATAAACAAGAAGATGAGAATGTGGAAGGATTATTTAAGTGAACCAATTTCATTAGAAGGATATAAGAAATACAATAGCTTGCTCTGTAAAATTCTAAGAAATGAGAAGGAAAAGTATTTTTTTTTATTAAATTCCAGATTTGTAGGAACAATGGTAAGAAAGTATGGGGTGTTATAAAATCAGTTTTAAAACCTGGTTCTAAAAACTCTGATATACCGAAAAAGCGGATCCAAAAAAGCATGTTGCTATAGAGAATGAAAGTGAAATTTCAGGGGTTTTAGCATCTTTTTTTAGTGAGGTTGGGAGGGAAACAAAGTTCCAATCTCTCGTCACAGCTATAAACGTTTCCTTCCTCCTTAATGTAGGGATTCGATGGGGTTTCTTCCAATTTCTAATTATGGTGTTGTGAATATAACTCAGAATCTGAAAAGCAGTTCTTAATCAGAGTATGATGAAATTAATGCCACAATTGTGAAGGAAAGTGCTCAAGCTCTGGTTGAGCCACTTACTTCTTTGTTGAACCTTTCGTGTGAAACCGGTACTTTTCCAGGTGATCTAAAAAAACGAGGGTAAATCCTCTTTTTAAAAGTAGAGATCTATCAGATGTGTCTAATTACAGGCTGATTTCACTTGTTTACCTGTTTGGTTTTGGGAAATGGGTGCCAGGAGGGGAGGGGCTATTCCACAATAGCCCCTCCCCTATTCCATAATTCCATACCTAAACGACCACCTATTCCATAAAAACCTTATATGCCCCTTGGGCATACCTTACAACTCTTGTTGCTGTTTTTTTTTTTTTTTTTTTTTTACTACCTCAAAGTTTTGATAAGATTTTTTTTTTGGAAATAAGGGCGTCAGGGGTGGGGGGGGGAGGAACTAGTTGCCCTTCTGTCACTTTTGACTCTAAAAAGGGAACTAGTACTTTCTATTTCCAACTAAACACGTCTCCCCTGAAGTTTATACGACCACGTTTTACTTAAAAGCCTCATATGCTCCCGGGGCATAACTTGCAACCCTTGCCCCCAAGCTCTGGGGGGTTGTGTCTACCCTGATGGCCTTGTTATACGATTTTTGAACTATTTTAAACAAATGGCTGCAAAAAACCTCAATAGTTTTGGCAAAAAAAAGGTGTGTGTGCTATAACAGGGATGTCCTATCAAAACTTTGAAATAAAGGAATTTTCGAAAGGGCTAAAAATATTTTTTATTTACATTCAATATTGTAATTACAAGACAATGATCCTTGCAATAGTCATCTGTCTATTTACTGAATTTAAATTAATCAATCTACATAATCGTGTTTAACCTTCTGTATCGAGTGTAATCATTTATTTTTATTCCTTAGAAATAAAATGTAAAATTTCATTCAGCATAATCTGTAAATAAAAGCCATATACTATTTCATATATCCAAAAAAAATTAGGTAGCTACTCCCACCAATGAAAAGAATAATCCTATCTAGTTTCATGTTGATTGAGACAAAGTGTGTCAAAATCTATGTTTATGCTTCAATTTAAAAATATCACCAAAGCCATTTGAAAACAAATGAAAACAGAGAGAGGCTTATGCACTTTTTCTCTTTGAGAGCATACCTTCTTCCTTTGATGTAAAAGAGCTGACCAGAGCCTGGGATGTGCTGCAAGAATTGCTCTTAGTAGCATCCAAATCATAGGAGGAATGAACAAAATTTGCAACTTCCAAGGGTTCATCAGTCTTAATTTGCAAAGGCTCCACAATTCCTGAAAGATAGTGATTGAATAATACATAAAACACTACAAAATACAGGATAAGATACACTATACTAGCAAAAAGCACAGTCAACATTAAGTCAAGAATGGCTGACAACTCAAGAAAAAACAAGAAACTATCAATCTAAATAAAGAAAGGACATTATTGATTTCGCATCATAAGCGGCATCCCTAGAAGACATTAAAGGGGAACGAGGGGCATCCAAAAAATAAACAACTCTATGGCCCTTACAAGGTTTGCAATCAGGTCAAAATACAAATACCGAAAATCTTTGACAAAAAATTTTTTTAATGTGACTGCTTACTTCTCGAAAAAGGTAAAAAAGACTTAGTTTTGAACCTCTATCTCTAATAAGATCAAATTTACGGCAGTTCTCTTTAAGAAATAGGAGGCTCAGGCATGTTATTCATGGTGATGCCATTGTAGGCAAAGAACACTGTCACCCAACTGTTGAGCAAAAAAGAGTTCAGAAATTATCACCGCAGTAGGCAATATGTTGATGAAATGCCAGCTTTAGGCAGAGCGTCACTAGTCAAATTATTTGAGGAGGGGGTAGTAAATTTTACTGGCTTTCTGACATTATTACGAAGTGGTTTTATTTAATCAAAAATTCACATAATACTCATGTCTTTCATACCTTAGGTTATAACATGGAAAAGAATTACTTCTTGCATTCCTTTACAGTAAGAAGAATTTGTAGAACTAACTAGTTCTTTAAAACGATGCTTAGGAAAGTGTTGAATAGTAATAACAATGTAGTCTTGTTTTGATTTTGTAACAAAAAAAAAAGTCCGAGTTCAACTAACTTTGCTGTTTGTTAAGTTTCACAGGATATGGGTCTAAGAAAATCTGGGATTTTTACTATTTTTTTATCAAGATATCTGATTCCTAGGGGATGGCCTTTTCCCAGAAATATCTTCACATTCTGGAAAGGATCCCTTAGGTACTTTATATTTTATATAATAAACCCTATCCAATAATATGATGGAATATGCAAGTCATTGCCTATATCGGAGTTGTCATTAAAAATTTTTGGTTCCCAACCATTCAACTCACCCAACAGTTGAATCCAGAGAGAAACAATATGGATTTCGAATGTACCAGAACGACCTGAGGACCTCATGAGCATGAACTTACTTTGGGAAGAAAAAAATTTGGAAAAACTCAACATAAACATTCTATGTAAAATACCAAAAAACTCATCACACATCATGAGTTTTCAGTTCGTTTTGCAGCACTTATTTATCATCGATTGGTTGGCTGAACACTCGTATTTTATGAAGTTACTTTGCTGTTTTACAGTTAAAAGCAGTAATTAAACTGCTATAGTTATTAAGTTTTATGTAGACCGTGGTAGATATTATATCAGTAATAATCTCATAAGTTTATTTATCAAATTCATCTCTTCCACAAATCTGGAAATTGAGTGGGTGAAATTAACCATGAATAAGATTTTTGCAGTTTGAAGTTTTGGTGGTTTTGGTGTCAGTATTTTCACCTTGCAATCGTACTAGTTCTTATATTTTCAAATAGTCAATTTATATAGTGAACCAGCAAAACTGAGGTCCTTGGGGTCATGATTTTACTGACTAGCTGCAAATACTACAAGGGAGTACCCCCACCCAACATATATGAAGCCTCTTGATTTATGGTCTGGATAAGTATTGCTCGGATACAATAGTCTAATTTTGTTGTGCTGGTAAACTATATGAGCTAGCATAGACCATAGTAAAAAATTGACATAGTAAGCATTAAATGAATGGCTCAGGTGAATGAAAACAATAGTACATTGTAGTTTTTGTGGCAACATGTGCATTCTTGCTTTCAAAATGCCTCCTGAAAACCGGAATATCATCACTAACTTTATTCTGAATCAAGAGTTTATATGTTTGTTCGATTGATGTTTTTGGGTATTCTTGTGATCCCAAAAAGATCCCCAATTAAAGCAAAATATCACTAGTTTTTGTTCAAAACATCACTAAAAAACCACAGCAACAAAAAACTCCCAAAATAGTGATAAACAACTAGGGGTGTTAACCATGGCTCTTAAAACAAAGGATTCAAAGAACATGGTGCAAATATTCTTCAGGTTCTGGTGATTTTGAAAATTTTTGTTTTTATATAGCCAAATTCAAAATTGATTTAAGAGCCTGGTATGTTACCTATGAAGATGGTGTTTTTGGTGGTTTTGTTACCACAAATCTGTTGATTCTACACCATATTAATTAAAAAAAAAAAAAATCTTATGGTAGTGAAAAGTAAAGTTGAAATGAAGTGAATAAGGATTATTACTTTACAGTTTATGCTACACGCTTTTGCAGGACCAAGACAAATAAACTGACTTGTGATATTTCCCTATGTTTGTATAACTTTGAAAAACTAGCAGTTTAAACAATACTGAGCTTGCTTAAGTTTTTTGGAGAACCAAAAACTATATTTAATAAAGGAAAGTTGAAAGCCTTATAAATTAGTCTTTTACTCTCTGCAGGGTACTTGAAGCCTTTCCTGGTCCTACTCCCATTCGATTATTCTGATTTTGTGTTTTCTGAACAGTAGTGCTAGTTTTACAGAATTCTACAACTATAGGTAGGTGTCAAAAGTAACTTTAGTTGAACCAATTTTACAGATAGATTTTATAATGACTGCAAAGCAACAGCCTAATTCTTGTTTGTTTTAAGTTTTAATTTTACTCTTTAGTTACATTAGAAGAACTTTTTTTTAAATTTTTATTTCCTAGGTGCCAATAAACCTTAGGAGCATCGCTGGATATACAGCAGGTTAGAAAGCATTAATAAGAGAAAAGGTCAGATTATGTCTAAAAAATCTAAAAATATCATAACTAACAAAGAAAATAAAATCGGAACCTATGAGATTTTGTGTTCTTGTTTGAATATTATGTCCATTGGTCAAATTTCCAACAGGTGTGGCACTTGTGAACAGTCGTCTTCTCCCCGAGTCAGTGAACACACATGCTGCGAAGTGTTTTGGGCACACACGAGGGTCTTTGTAATTTAACACATCTTTTGGATTAAGGTCTAAAGCTAGTAGCCATTCATCTCTGTGTTCTACCTGCCTAGGGAATTTGTAGAACTTGATCCCTTTCACTCTTTTTGCTTTACACCAAGGAACAATACATAATGATGGCATGATCCTACAACAAACACAGAGCTTTAAAGAAAATCTGAAATCTTAGAACATAAAACCAGCTTTAGTGAATACTAAAATATAAAACACATAGGTAAACCCACTGACAAGTTAATTTATGAGCACTTAACTACATATATAGTACAATAAGTAACCAAGTCAAACTCAAAACTGGTTTAATGCCATTGATGTGAATGTTGGCACTTCTTTGCTGTACCCACTGTCCCTCACTTGAACAGCCTCTAAGTCCTAAAGCCACCCTCCAGTCCCAAACCATGGATGAGAAAGGAGTTGATTGTGACTGGGCCAATGCAGAGTGCAGACTAACATGGGATGCCCAACCATAGTCATGTCACACCACCAGCAAGATGTTCTACAGGAGGCTCATCACCTCCTTATCTTGCTGAAAATGCAATTTAAGGTAATTTTAAGGTAAAGAAGCAGCATTTAGCAAAAAATAAGAAGGGGTAATACCCCTTAATTTT
Organism: Artemia sp. Qi Xiang Cuo; assembly: GCF_049724085.1. NCBI lineage: Eukaryota > Metazoa > Arthropoda > Branchiopoda > Anostraca > Artemiidae > Artemia > Artemia sp. Qi Xiang Cuo. The sequence continues at coordinate 21,477,908 of NC_142797.1, read as the reverse complement.
AATTTGCACTTTGGTTCTACCTCTTCCTGGTTTAATCTATTTACTAATAGTGATTTATAGTAGTCTTTCACTGAAAAATTATTTGAATTTATTTCTGGTCACCTCTGGTTTAATGTAGCTCTTCATATTTCTTTGAAAAAGTTTTTTCTACTCAACCTAAGTGATAGGACTGGCTCTAGAATGGATAAGTTCAATCTTAGACAAGTGCTGTGAAGCAGAGCAATTGCATTTAAATGGGCTTAGATGTAAGGCTAACTTTTGTTTAAGTGCAAATAAAAAAAAAAGGTTATACAGTCAGTTGATCCTAACTTGCCCAATCCTAACATAAAGAAAATCATAACTGTTTATAACTATTTACATCATATCCAAGAATAGGTACTACTTTCCACCTTTACTAAAAGATAAATTTTAACCAACAATTTATCCAAGATCAATCACTGACCAATATAGTTACTGGCATAGTTGCCTAACTATATCTTCTAGAGTCCCACTATAGCTTAAATTAAAGGTTAGGTTTTGGGCTACCACATGAAATTATTTAACTGAAGTTCTGACAATAAAGGGAAGCAAGAAAAAAAAATTGAGCCCTGAATTTTGCATGGTGAATTAAATGGCATGTAAAATCAAGACTATTACTTTTACAGGCCAATAAATGTTTTTATTTATTAATTAGAGAACTAAAAATATAATGTCTTTCCCTTTATCTGATAATCTGGTAATTACTTGAAGTGAATCCAACCACTTTTGTGTTGTAAGGGGTAACTGAAAAGCATTATAAATTGTGCACATATAACTGACTGGCTGTGTTTTGAAAGGCTAGAAGTAAAGGACTGTGGGTTGCATAACTAGTCAGACATTAAAAAAAAAAAAAATTCCTGGAACCCCTGAATTTAATACATACCAAAGGTATTTATGTTGTTTCCAAGATGCAGGAACAGGAAAAGTATAGGATCAAGAAACATCTCTAACTGTGTTTTTTAAATAGTTTATATATGACTTTATTCTGTGTGAATAAACTTACTAATACTACCAGCAAGGATACATGATATTTTCCTTTTTCTGAAGAAACAAAAAATGAACTATTTTGAAATAATCAATAACTAATTCTATGACACTGGAATTTTCGACCCAAAAGCTAAAAAATTTTTCTTCTATTATGTAAACACAGTTCCTTTAGAACCATATTTAATTTTTTTTTTTTTTTTTATGCATTTTTGAACCTTTGAGGAAATTTTTGTGTTTTCTTTTAAATTTTTAGCTTTAACTTTGCTGAATTCAGCATTAAAATGGCCCAGAAAATGTCAAAATGCATAGGCCCCTTTTCATATTGTAAAGTGAGAATTTGATTGGTTGATTTTTTTAATATATTCCTAGGGCTATATCCCAGACCATCAGGGGTGTGGGTGTATGAAGCCATTGCCAAAAGTAAAACAATTGAAAAATTAAAAAGAAATAAAGGTTTGGCTGTTCCCTATATATGGGTACACAGAGAAGGGCAGTAATTAATTAAAAGTAACAAATAATTACTTCTAGTTACAAATTACAGCCTGTAATTTGTAACTTCTGGCACACTCATCTGAGGTTACTGGTTATGCTGTGGTTCCACCTTTAGACTGCTTGGGTAATGGCTGGTGCAGACTTGCCATATACCCAGTCAGGAGCACTAACTTTAGAAGACGTTTCATTTAGAGGAGGCAGTATTGTTAGCAGTGGCAAAAAGTCAGAGATGCCAGCTCTAAAGGAGGTGCAGCAGCATTGTGCATCCCAAGGCATTGTAATCAGATAAGGTGACTCCAAGTTTTCATCATTGGTAAAAGCACTGCCTCCTCTTAATGAGACACCTTCTAAAGTTAATGCTCCTGAATGCTTATACCTGAGGGGCAATGTTACCCAGTGGGTTTGAACTGCAGAGCTTGAATTGTCTAAGCCTTGCAATTGACTATAAAATTGAATTATGATAATCTGACTATCTGACTTGTGACAAACTATTTTAACTGGATATTTTGATGGTCCTGTGCCAGGGTAACAATACCCTAGAAAAGGTAATTCAGTTTTCTTGCCTAGAAATGCCTTTGCTCACCTAAAAATGCCTTTGCTTGCCTTCTAATTGCCTAGAAAAGGCGAGTAGGTAAGTATAAATTTCTAGAGTATTTGTTATTAGTAATTTAACTTCTCATTTGACAATAATTTTGTAACAAACAATTACCATTTACTTGGTGAAGGTGCAAATTAGTTACCACTGTAGTGTAGGGTGCAGAGCCGCTACCACTGGAAGCATGACATACAGTAAGAAGTGATTTGGGTAAAGATGCAGATTAGCTACCTCTAATAAAAACAATAGATTTAGTAGGCTACTGTATCCTATTATTCAGTCAATTGGGCTGTAGAGTTGCAGAGATACTGCCCAGTAGAAGCAGGATGTAAGCAACTCACTTCTTACTGTATATCCTACCTTTTGATGCAGGACCTTTACTGCAATTTGTTTATATCCTGTTTCTATTGGACAGTATCTGTGCAACTTTACAGCTCAATCAACTGAATAATATGCAGTAAGAAATAAGTTGTTTTTATCAGGACTAATTTGCACCTTTAACATTTACTTTGGTTAGACTGTTGTAGAGCTGCCCATTTGAACAGTGATGCATAAAAAATTAATTCTTATGCTATATTACTCAGCATACTCTATTTATGGTCAATATCTACCAAATCATATTATTGAGTTAGGAATAAAGTGAATACACCATTTGATGCCTTTTTTTGTGCTGATTACAAATATAATAGGCCTAAGCATTTCTATTGGAAATTAATTTCAGCCCCCCCCCCTCAACATAGGCTATACCTAACCTACCCCTGATTGGGCATATATAGGGGGGGGGGGGGCTAAAATTCATTTCTGATAGAAATGCTTATTATATTAGTAATCAGCATAAAAAAAGGCATTTAATGGTGTATTCACTTTAGTCCTAACTCAATAATATGATTTGGTAGATATTGACCCTATTTATTCTTCCCATGAAGCTGGACTGCAATATTCTCAAAATTTTTGAGGTTAGTATGTAGTGTAGTAGAGCTACCCATGTACTGTAGGGTGAAGAGATCCTAAAAAAAACAAAAAAAAAACAGGATATATAGTGAAAAATGATTGGTTTATGTTCTGCTTCTACTGGGTAGTATCTGTGCAACTTTACAGCTCAACTGGATGAATACTAGGCCTATAGAGTAAATAGTAAGTTTTGTTTACCATGGGCAGCTCTACAACAGGTTTACATTTACTTTTTCTGGGGTTACTAAGGGTTTGAAACAAAAATTACCTCAGATCGAAATTATCAGTTCTAAAAGAGATTAATTTGAATCAGTTCTAAAAAGTCTAAAAAATCAGTTCTAAAAAGTCACAATCATGAATTTATTCTAAATCTACGGGAGCAAGAGGCGCTGTCAAAAAGATATCAAGAAGTCCACTACATAAGATTTTAACATCCCTACGAAACTGAAAGCGAAAAATCCAATGGGCAATGACACAAATAACTTTGATTTCTAATATGCTTGTAAAATTGCCCTTTTCGGTCTAAAGTACTACTTTTGCCAAAGAGTATCGAAAAAGTACTGCTTTTGCAGAAAGTATTCAAGAAGTACTACTTTGATCAAAAAAATACTAAAAGTACTACTTTGGTACTACCCTTGGCAACCTTGACTACTGTTCACACAGTATTGCAATGCTTAAATTTTGAATTGTGAATTTTTGTGCGAAGCGCAGCACGTGCATTTTCCTCCGAACAGTACAATAAAAAATACGCAATCTCTTTCTTTGCCCTTCTTTTCTTTCCTTCATCATTTTTCTTTTTTATTATTGTTTAAATATTTTGCTAGATTTAAGGTGCTTTTGCTTCTAAATTTATAACGACTTACATTTATTGATAACGACTTTACATGGATTTGGACATTTCTATTTGGTTGATGGTTCGGTTATGCTTTTTGGTCCTAGGTTGTTGGATAGATGAGTAATATCAAAACCTCGTTCAAATGCACATTTATCTCAATTGCTGGATTAGGATGACAGTCTTTTTCTTCTTCTTCTCTCTCTCTCATTTTATTTTATTTTTTTTTGCCAAGTAATTTCCTCTAAAAATTATAAAACAATAATATATTCTAATGTTTAATCTATAATGTTTTTCATTATATTCTAATGTTTTTTGTCCTCATTAAGATTCAAAAGGTCATTTCCATCGAATGGAACAGAGCCCCAGACGCCTGGACTAGCAGGGTATTTCTAATATTCTGTCTCGTCGAATACATTCTAGGAAATAGCCAATTACATGACAATCAGAATCCCCATGTTCCAATTGTTTAAACGATTTCCAACTCTTCCCGCATCAGAACAAAAATGTCCACAGTCCTATTGACCTATGTGTTATCAAATACTCTTGGCACTTTTCCGCACTAATGCGATCTAGACAAGTTAAGTTACAAAGCAGATGTTACATACTTTTGGTTTTTTAGATTTTTCTTTGCCTAAATTATTGGGTATTAAAAATAAGTCCTGAAACAAGAAATGTAAAAAGACACAGACTTTTGTAAATTCATAATTTATCAAGAAAAACTGATTTAAAACATTATTAAAACACAAAAAAAGCAGTTAAAAACATGACAATAATAAAATATAAACAAAACATTCGTGAATTAAAGAAAGATGGGACTCCTAGCAATCATTTCCGGAGGGGCGGGGTTGATATTAGTGCTAAATTTAGGTCCTATTGAGCTATTTCTGAGATAATTTAATGAAAATGAAACGTTTCTTTGGGACAAGACTATGCACCCCTCCCCGCAGTTGATAAACGCACATTTGAATAATACTTTCTTATCAAATTACACATAACGTCGTTAGAGAATTTTTTACGTCCTATTGAGAGCTTTTAATGAAAAATCACCTCATCGGAATCCAACTGTATCATAATAACCTCCAAAAACCCCACACCACCACGGCATTACAAATTTCACCCCTACCATACACGTGGAATCCCCCCTCATCACCCCCTAGGACATTTTCAATCTTTTTCTACTAAAAATAAGCTTCTGAATCTAAATCAAACCCTGTATCTTATTTGATCAACGGGACCTGGCATTTCATTGCTAGATCATGATACGCCAAGGCAATTCACGCCACAGAGAATTTGAAATACTTCTTGAACAAGCCTACTCCTTATTTCCACCGTTTTTTTAAATAAAGATTGACAACACGGTAACAAAGTATGGAAGAATAGGGAGATAAATCTGCAAACCAGGATTAGAAAATTATAAGCTACAGTGATGGCAGTGGTCAAATATGGCTCTGAAGCATGGACGATCCAAAAAGCGGATGATGATTTGCTAGATATTTCCAGAAAAATTAATTATAAAAATTTTTTCCACAAAATAAGTTTTTCAAAGAAAAGTAAAGAACACCATTAAACAAAAAATGAGCGAAAATAAAATCAGCTAATCTACCAAGCTCGAAACTACAACAAATCAGCATCAATAAATAAATGAAACCCAAAACGATCAGAAATTACATTAAATAACCGAGTCAAACTCAAAACGAGCAGAAATTAACATAAGTTGGGCTCAAAACCCTTATGCCTTCCCAAGGCCAGAACATAATTCGCCCTTTACTGAAAAAATATAAATGTTTTTACTTTTATAACGTTAATATATCAAATAATTTTAACATTTTGATCATTAAATATCAGTATATGTATATTAAACTGACAATGCACATTCATTTGTATTTTTTCAGTAAAGAGCAAATTTTGTTCTGGCTTTGGGAAGGCATAGGGGTTTTGAGAATGCCTTGGGAGGTATTCTGGCCTTTGAATTTCCAATCGAATTAGACTTTTTTGAAGTTTCTACGAGAACGCCTTCTATAAAAACCTTATATTGCCCAGGGCATAACTTAAAACCCTTGCCCTGAGAGTTGTGGGGGAGTGTCCTTCTCGAAAACATATCTTCTATCTGGAAATCAACTAGCCTACGCTAAACTAAATGGCAATCTAAAAATTTTGACTGGATGTGTTTGGGTGAATGATGGACGTTGGGGGGAGGGGGGCTAGTTGCCCTCCAATCAGTTTTGACTTTCAAAAAGGGTGCTATCCCTTTGAATTTCCAATCAGATGAGCCCCTTTTGAAGTTCCTATGACAACGCCTTCTATAAAAACCTTATATATACCAGGACATAACTTAAAACCCTTGCCCTGGGGATTGTTGGGGAGTGTCCTCCTCAAAACCATATTTTCTATCTGGAAATCAACTATGCTGAACAAAATGGCTATATCAAAATTTTTATTGAATGTGTTTGGGGGAATGATGGGCGTGGGGTTGGGGCTAGTTCCCCTCCAATCACTGTCGACTATTAAGAAGGGAACTAGCCCTTTGAATTTCCAATCGAATGAGCCTGTTTTGAAGTTTCTACGAAAACGCCTTCCTATAAATCCTTATATGCCCCCAGGGCACAACTTAAAACCCTTGTCCTGAGGGTTGTGGGGGAGTCTCCTCCTCAATAACATATTTTCTATCTGGAAATCAGCTACGCTGAACAAAATGGCTATCTCACAATTTTGATTGGATGTGTTTGGGGGAATTATGGACGTGGGGGAGCGCCAGTTACCCTCAAATAACTTTCGACTATTAAAAAAGCCACTACCCCTTTTAATTTCCAATTGAATGAGCCTTTCTTGAAGTTTCTACAACACCACCTTCAATTAAGACCTTATATGCCCCCAGGGCATAACTTAAAACCCTTGCCCTGAGGGTTGTGGGGGAGTGTCCTTCTCAAAAACACATTTTCTATTTGGAAATCAACTACGCTGAACAAAATGGCTATCTCAAAATTACGATTGAATGTGTTTGGAGGAATGATTGGCTTGAGGGGGAGGGGCTAGTTGCCCTCCAATCACTTTTGACTATTAAAAAGGATACTAGAACTCTCGATTTCTAATCAAATGAGCTCCTTTTGAAGTCTCTATGACGACCCCTTATATATGAAGTGCCCTGCTTTAAAGAAAAGAACATAATAAACTGTACATTTTCAACATTGATCTTATACACCCTCAGGGCATAACTTAAAACCCTTGCCCTGAGGGTTGTGGGGGAGTCTCCTCCTCAAAAAGATATTTTCTGTCTGGAAATTAACTACGCTGAACAAAATGGCTATCTCAAAATTTTTATTGGATGTGTTTCGGGGAATGAAGGGCGGGGGGGGGGTTAGTTGCCCTCCAATCACTTTCGACTATTAAAAAGGGCACTAGCCCTTTGAATTTCCAATCGAATGAGCCTTTTTTGAAGTTTCTACGACAACGCTTTCTATAAAAAACCTTATATGCCCCAAGGACATAACTTAAAACCCTTGCCCTGAGGGTTGTGGGGGAGTGTTCTCCTCAAAACACATGTTCTATCTGGAAATCAACTACGCTGAACAAAATGGCTATCCCAAAATTTTGATTTAATGTGTTTTTGGGAATGATTGGCGTGAGGGGGGGGCCGCTAGTTGCCCTCCAATCACTTTCAACTATTAAAGAGGGCACTAGAACTCTCGATTTCTAATCAAATGAACCCCTTTTGAAGTCTCTACGACGAACCCTTCTATATGAAGTGCCATGCTTTAAAGAAAAGAAAATAATAAACTAATATAATAAACTAATAATAAAGAGATTAACGCGGGAAAGGGTTTCCTATGAATTTCTACTGTGACAGCGCAGGGATGTCGAAACAAAAGGAACACGCAGAAATTATGTTTAGAGATTATTTGGGTGAAACCGTTTTAGACATTTTAGGGAATTATTTGGTCGAAACAGTTAAACATTTTAAAAGACGATTTTAGAAGATGATATAGAAGATGATTTGATGGTGAAACTATGTGGTCGTTATAATACACAAGTTCCATTTGAACAGTGTTGTGAGGTCCCCTACCCCACCCCAAAGGACCCTATACCCCAACCTCAAAGGACCCCCATACCCCAACCCAAAGGCCCCCCCCCCCCCCCCAACACCCAAAGGCCCTCCGGGCCCCAAAAGTTCCCCCGGCTCCCCAAAGACCCCTGAGCCCCCATTTTTTAATATTTTTTAATTTGCGCATTTTGGGACACAAAAGGGCCCCATCCCCCAACTTTTGACTCCCCCTCACAACAAAAGTGTTTAGTCATGGTTTACCATGTCACAGTTACATTCTCTTGATTTTTCAAAGTTCATTTTGATTTATTTCGTTGAAATGCAAGAGTTGGAATATTTCATTAGTGTTTTGTCATGGTTTACCTTGTAACAGTTACATTCTCTTGATTTTCAAAGTTCATTGTGGGTTTATTTCATTGAAATGCAAGAGTTGGATTATTTCAGTAGTGTTTTGTCGTTATTTACCTTGTTACAATTACATTCTTTTGATTTCCAAAGTTCATTTTGGATTTCTTTCATTGAAATGCAAGAGTTGGAATATTTTTGTAGTGTTTTGTTGTGGTTTATCGTGTCACAGTTACATTCTTTTGATTTTTCAAAGTTCATTTTGAATTTCTTTCATTCAAATGCATGAGTTGGAACATTTCAGTAGTGTTTTGTCGTGGTTTACCTTGTCACAGTTACTTTCTCGTGATTTTTCAAAGTTCATTTTGAATTTATTTCGTTGAAATGCAAGGGTTGGAACATTTCAGTAGTGTTTTGTCGTGGTTTACATTGTCACAGTTACATTCTCGTGATTTTTCAAAGTTCATTTTGAATTTCTTTCGATGCAAGAGTTAGAATATTTCAGTAGTGTTTTGTTGTTTAGGGTTATCTTTTCGCCATCTTATTTGCGTATTTTTTTCCAGTTAATTTTAATTACAGTCGTTTAAATGAAAGTGCTGGCAAAATTCATTAGTGTTTTGTCATGGTCTAACTCGTAACAGTTACTCCCTCGTGACTTTACATATTTCTGAATTGGTTTCATTCATTGAAATTAAAGAGTTGGAATATTTCAGTAGTATTTTGTTGTGGTTTATCGTGTCAATGTTACATTCTCTTGATTTTTCAAAGTTCATTTTGATTTCTTTCATTGAAATGCAAGAGTTTGATTATTTCAGTAGTGTTTTATCGTGGTTTACCTTGTCACAGCTACATTCTCTTGATTTTTCAAAGTTCATTTTGGATTTCTTTCGTTGAAATGCAAGAGTTGGAATAATTTAGTAGTGTTTTGTCGTGGTTTACCCTGTCAAACTTTCATTACCTTGATTTTTTAAAGTTCATTTGAATTTCTTTCATTGAAATGCAAGAGTTGGATTATTTCAGAAGTGTATTGTCGTGGTTTATCATGTCACGGTTACATTCTCTTAATTTCTCAAAGTTCATCTTGAATATATTTCGTTGAATTGAAAGAGTTGGATTATTTCAGTAGTGTTTTGTCGTGATTTACCATTTCAAAGTTACATTCTCTTTATTTTTCGAAGTTCATTTTCGATTTTCTTCGTTGAAATACAACAGTTGGACCATTTTAGTAGCAGTTTATCATGATTTACCTTGTCACAGATATATTCTCTTAATTTTTATATGTCAATTTTGAATTTCTATTGTTGAAAACTATGAGTTGGATTATTTCAGAAGTGTTTTGTCGTGTTTTATCATTTCACAGTTAAATTATCTTGATTTTCAAAGTTCATTGTGGATTTCTTTCATTGAAATGCAAGAGTTGGATTATTTCAGTAGTGTTTTGTCATGGTTTACCTTGTCTCTGTTACATTCTCTTGTTTTTCAATGTTCATTGCGGATTTCTTTCATTGAAATGCAAGAGTTGGAATATTTCAGTAATGTATTGTCGTGGCTTTACCATGTCGCAGTTACATTTTCTTGCTTTTTCTAAGTTCATTTTGAATTTTATTCGTTGAAATGCAAGAGTTTGAATATTTCAGTATTGTTTTGTCATGGTTTACCTTGTCAGAGTTACATTCTCTTGATTTTTCAACGTTCATTTTGAATTTATTTCATTGAAATGCATGAGTTGGAACATTTCAGTAGTGTTTTGTCGTGGTTTACATTGTCACAGTTACATTCTCGTGATTTTTCAAAGTTCATTTTGAATTTCTTTCGATGCAAGAGTTGGAATATTTCAGTAGTGTTTTGTTGTGGTTTATCGTGTCACAGTTACAATCTGTTGATTTTTCATATTTCATTTTAATTTTTTTCATTGAATTGCAAGAGTTGGATTATTTCAATAGTGTTTTATCTTGGTTTAACTTGTCACAGCTACATTCTCTTGATTTTTCAAAGTTCATTTTGGATTTCTTTCGTTGAAATGCAAGTTAAGTTAAGTTACAAAGCAGATGTTACATACTTTTGGTTTTTTAGATTTTTTTGCCTAAATTATTGGGTATTAAAAATAAGTCCTGAAACAAGGAATGTAAAAAGACACAGACTTTTGTAAATTCATAATTTATCAAGAAAAACTGATTTAAAACATTATTAAAACACAGAAAAAGCAGTTAAACACATGACAATGATAAAATATAAACAAAACTTTCGTGAATTAAAGAAAGATGGGACTCCTAGCAATCATTTCCGGAGGGGCGGGGTTGATATTAGTGCTACATTTAGGTCCTATTGAGCTATTTCTGAGATAATTTAATGAAAATGAAACGTTTCTTTGGGACAAGACTATGCACCCCCCCCCCTGCAGTTGATAAACACACATTTGAATAATATTTTCTTATCAAATTACACATAACGTCGTTAGAGAATTTTTTACGTCCTATTGAGAGCTTTTAATGAAAAATCACCTCATCGGAATCCAACCGTATCATAATAACCTCCAAAAACCCCACACCACCACGGCATTACAAAGTTCACCCCTACCATACACGTGGAATCCCCCTCATCACCCCCTAGGACATTTTCAATCTTTTTCTACTAAAAATAAGCTTCTGAATCTAAATCAAACCCTGTATCTTATTTGATCAACGGGACCTGGCATTTCATTGCTAGATCATGATACGCCAAGGCAATTCACGCCACAGAGAATTTGAAATACTTCTTGAACAAGCCTACTCCTTATTTCCACCGTTTTTTTTTAATAAAGATTGACAACACGGTAACAAAGTATGGAAGAATAGGGAGATAAGTCTGCAAACCAGGATTAGAAAATTATAAGCTACAGTGATGGCAGTGGTCAAATATGGCTCTGAAGCATGGACGATCCGAAAAGCGGATGATGATTTGCTAGATATTTCCAGAAAAATTAATTATAAAAAATTTTTTCCATAAAATAAGTTTTTCAAAGAAAAGTAAAGAACACCATTAAACAAAAAATGAGCGAAAATAAAATCAGCTAATCTACCAAGCTCGAAACTACAACAAATCAGCATCGATAAATAAATGAAACACAAAACGAACAGAAATTACAATAAATAACGGAGTGAAACTCAAAACTAGCAGAAATTAATATAGATTGGGCTCAAAACCACTACGCCTTCTCAGGGCCAGAACATAGTTTTCACTTTCCTAAAAAACATATAAATGTTTTCAGTTTTATAACTTTAGTAAATAAAATAATATTAAAATTTTGATTACTAAATATCAGTATATGTATATTAAACTGACGATGCACATTCATTTGTATTTTTTCAGTAAAGAGAAAATTTTGTTCTGGCCTTGGGAAGGCATAGGGGTTTTGAGAATGCCTTGGGAGGTATTCTGGCCTTTGAATTTCCAATCGAATTAGACTTTTTTGAAGTTTCTACGAAAACACCTTCTATAAAAACCTTATATATGCCCATGGCATAACTTAAAACCCTTGCCCTGAGAGTTGTGGGGGAGCGTCCTTCTCAAAAACATATCTTCTATCTGGAAATCAACTAGCCTACGCTAAACTAAATGGCAATCTAAAAATTTTGACTGGATGTGTTTGGGTGAATGATGGACGTTGGGGGGAAGGGGGGCTAGTTGCCTTCCAATCAGTTTTGACTATCAAAAAGGGTGCTATCCCTTTGAATTTCCAATTAGATAAGCCAATTGAGATGATGTTGTATGAGATATTTTAAAGGGTTTCCTGTAGTAGATTAGCGGTTATAGGCTTAATCACTTTTCTTATATGTCTGTAGCTTTCCAATGATTAAATTTAAATTATATAGTTCACAGCCTAAGTAGTTTGCATGATTTTCTCCAATTTCCGACACGCCATTTGTAGCGATAAAAATTTTATGGGACTGGGCTTAATTATGGTCATAAATATTGACCGCGTCAAATCTAATATCGTACTTTAAAGCTGCGAACTTACACCTTATAAATTCTCCGATAGCGCCGCTTATAGCGCTAAAGATTGTGCCATCAAGGCCTGCGCCACAGCAATGGGGAGTGAAGTAAATTTATGACCGCGCCACCCTCAATTATTGAGAGAAAATAAAATGTGTAGCCATATAAATGTAACCTCTTTTCCTCGAGCTATCTGGAAATCAGATTCCTGGGAACGTACCTTGGAGATTTGCGAACTAATTACATGTCGTTAGACTAGATAAAAACATATAAAATTAACTAAACACAGGTAAAAAGAAATAGATTTATTGAGACTTACATATTTAGGTGAACAGCAGTTGGTCACTTCATATGACAACAACGATGACTGAGATAACAACAGTGATAGAATTGCAAAGCTTGAATGTCGAAATAATTCTGTCTATATGATCCTGAATCTCATTTACGAATAAATCCAAAAAGCACTTTTACCCCACTATCAAACGTAGTTTTTTTGTCCTGCGCTAGGATGCGCAGGAGATGCGCAAGTGGCCCAAGGATGCGAACCCTTAGTCTAATAAATTGTTTTAAATATTTCTGATGATTCAAACGTTCACACGGTTCTTATAATTTAAACTTCCTTAGAAATATTGTGTGTAGCATCTTTTTTATTGCCCACTATCTTAGCGAAATCCAAAGCTGAATAGCGCCGTTCTTTGTCTGAGGCTAATTGCAATTTTTCTTTTTGCTGATTAAGGATTTTTCTTTCTTTTTGCGACTAGATTTAAACTTAATTAGAGGAAGTCGGAATGA